>NC_143551.1:168490000-168787500 GCF_054136105.1 Typopeltis vanoorti | reverse complement strand
CCACGTTTTCACCAGTAACGATCATTTCAAGGAACTTTGAGTCCTTACGAGCGGTTTTAATGAGATCCTTGCAGTGTTCAATTCGATACATATTTTGGTCGTCGGTCAACTTGTGGGGAAACAAATCTCTAATTCAATTTACGAAGGTTCAAACTCTCGGTCAAAATGTTGTGCACAGTTGATTTTGTAATCCCCAATTCATCTTCAATCAATCTCACGGACGATTTCGGGTTTTCTTTGATGAAAGCACTCGCTGTTTGGATGTTAACTTCGCTCAGTCCAGTTTTTGGACAGCCCGGCTTTTCGTCGTCCTCAAGTGTCTCACGACCACTCTTAAGTCGCTTAAACCACTCGTAAACTTGAGTACGGGATAAGCATTCATCACCGTATGCTTTTTGAAGCATTTGATGCATTTCGGTAAAACCTTTACCAATTTAACACAAACGTCAATCGCAGCTGTCTGTTTTAAACTCATTTTCCGACCGCTCGTCAAAACACACTGTCACTCTTGACACTATAATTCGGCTTCTAATGAAACAAATGTCATAAACAGTTGACACAACACTAATGAAGGTTGCCGCTTTCGATAAGGAAAAGATACAACGGGTGACGCCACTAATATCTTCTAGTTTCGAAAAGTTCGGTTTCTTTTTGGACAGAGCGTGTATATATGAGAGCCTGTGCGATTGGAAAGGCATGGTTTCGAATCTGGTCGCGAAGAATCTTTATCAGAGCTTTTCAGCTGACAGTAAATTAACCGGTCTCATACGGCGGCGGAAAGGTTTTCATCCTGCTAAACAAACAAACAGGCTAGAAGAACACACGCATTATACAGACATAGGAACCTAGAAATAAGGATTAACCACCCGACTCGGTCGAATTTGGTCTCCCAGGATATATGTGTAAGCGTAAAACAGATCATATATATATATATAATTATTATTAAATGCCGCCAGGGAGTCCAAGACTCATCGAGGGATGGCACTTGCTCCAGAACTCTATTTCCACCATTCATCCACCAACTGACCGCAACTACACAAACGCCATCTACCGCCGACACACATATATATATATATATATATGATGTTCCACCAAGACAGTTTAAGACTTCCAGTTTGCCAGTTGGAGGAACTGGAGAGAGATAAAGAGAGAGAGTTAGATGCAAAAGATGATAGGAGTAATTATAGAAGGTGAATTTCAGCCTTATGTGTTTATACATCATCGTCTTCAATGTGTTAGGCTCAGCGGTCTGTCATGTACGTCTTGGCTTCATAGAAATCTAATTAAGCATCCTGTTAGCGACAGAGTGGTTAATTCTATTCACGTTTAGGTGAAAATACCTAATAAACCAAAGGGATAATTGTCATAATAACCGTGATATAAATTACTAAAAGTATGTTGCTATTGTAAAATTACTGCCAGCGAGTTAATCTATCTAAGAGAAATTCATAATTGTTATCTACTCTATTTACAAGAATACACCGTTTGTTTTAATATTTTTGGCTAAATGAAGGACAAAACCACATTCTTACCGCTACATGCAACAAAAATGTTATTGTATGTAAATCAAAGTTAGAATACAAAGGCCAAAATCAAGATCTTTATATTTCTGACATTTATAGAATTAGTTAGAATTAGTTAAATAAATAAATAAATATAATGACTAAAATAATTTCCTTTCCTTCTGATCCGGCCCTAAGGACGAGTTGAGTCCCCTAATGAGGGGTTTATGACGAATTAATGCAGCCTGCTCGTCACTCCTCTGCTGCATTCCCTAAGGGCAAATATTCATGGCTGTCGATCCGTGTGTGTTCACGTGCCGGTTTGCCTGTTCTGAGGGATGAAAAACCCTAAGTTTCCTGGTGAAAAAACCGTCTACCTCCAGCTGAGATCGGCTAACTCATTATTAAGAGACCAGAATATTTATCCGGTCTCGAAAGAGACCAGATAAAGGTTTCTCACGTCATGGACGGGAATCGAACCCATGTCTTTCCGATTAAAGGGCTTCTTCTTTTGCCTACTGAGCTAGGGAGGTTCTGTTTATAATTACGTTGTGTATTATTATTACAAGAGTTTTAATTTAATTTAGTCTTTTTTTGTCATATGTAAAATATGATTTTTTATTGTTTCGGATTATGTTACTATTCAAAAAAAGGTTCAGTTAAATAATCAGGTCACGGCACATTTTTGGAGAAGATTTAAAATATCAAATTTCATTAAAAAAAAAAAACACCTGGCCAAAATGGTGTTAAGCATATTGCAGAACGAACGGAGTAAATTGGACGAAGCAATACTTGGAATTTAAACGATTTGCAAAACTCATCTCAATGTCTCAGAAAACCTGCCGAAGTAGCTGGCGGCTCGAGTGATTGGTGTATCTGCTCCCCTTTATATTTCTCATTAAACGAATACAAATGTAGCTTATTATATTTCACTTCAGTTATTTCACCTGATTCGAATGCCTTGTGTGTGGTTCGACTGTTTGTAATTGTTGGAATGGATGCAACTGCGAAGCGTATTCGTTATTTAATGTTGGAACCAGATGCCGAGTGTATATACAATGTTTTCATTATTCAGCTTACAGGTTGTGCTAGAAATTCATCGTGAGCTTTCGAAAGCCTTTAGATTGAACATTTGTACTGTGAAGAAAACGAATCGAACAGGTGCTTGCATAATTTCAAACTAGACAGTTGGAGTTTTTTTTTTCTTCTTCTAAAGATGCTGTAAAAACAGGATTTCTTTTAAATAATTTAAGAAACATGTAATAGGAAGACAACTTCTACTAGCTTAGAATCAAACAGAACAAAAGCGCGTGCGCTCAAAAAAAAAAAAAAAAAGCCAAACATTAATTGTTGTAAACCAGGATGTGCTAGTCGCGTAGAGAGTAGCCGGATCACAGGATAATACCAGTTAACGTGATGGCTATATATCCGAAAGAAGAAAAAAGAATGACACAGTACACGTAAGAAAGAAAAAAAAAGTGGTGGAAGCGGAACAGACCAAGTTAATTAAGGTGCTCTGGGTGACATCAACACAATGGAAGGGTTTGCTAAGACTAGAAAAAAATGAAAAGATACGACACTTAGAGATCACAAACTTTGTCAGTGTTTCAAAGACCAAACAACCAAACTATAATCAAATTTAGTTCAGAAAGGAGAAAAAAAAATCTTTAATCGTGTTAGTCGCTATAAACAAGAGGGAGGAAGGATGTGCTTTTTTTCTTCTCCTCGTTAACTGAATGATATAAAGTTAATTACTAGTATTTGTAAGAAACTAGATAATCGATATATGAATTGATTAATCGGCCTTCAAAGTAACCATACTAGATTTTTTTCCGTTTTGCCACAATGGTTTTTGAAGAATATGGGCAAGAGAAACAAATGGAAGTGATGATCAATTGCGGAAATTTAAGATCTCGCTATGTGTATACTTGTAAAGGAAAATAAAATTCGAACAAGCGACATCTTCCATCACTAACTTGATTTTAATGTTGGCATTAAAACCATAAGAACAACATTAAAAGTCTAATTTATCTATTAAATTAGATAAACAAATTTATCTAATTTATCAGTATAAAGTTCAACAACTTGGACGTCCACGTTAGAGCTAATTTCGTTCTTAAAAACGGAGCCACATATTTTTGGCGTAAAACAGTACTCAAAGGCAAAAATGTTCGGAAGTTATGCAAACACTTAGCTATATACGACAATCAATTTCATAGTGCGCAACGTATAAGCAAATGACACGTATTGTTCCCCTTGAAACATTGACATAATCCCGAATACTGTATTATGCATATACAGAGAAGAGCTATATACTGTTAAGTATTCAAATGCACTAAATGTATATAGAAATAATTTTCACGCAGCAGATACACTTTGTTGAAATATATGTTGCAACAGCAGTTCCAACATATATCAGAGTTTGATTAAGAAGTGGAACTGCTGTAATTAGAGAAATCAGGTATATTTCAGAAAAACCTAAACTGCACTCTTCACAATAACGTGCAGATCCAACGTTGGCACTGATAATACACTTTTAACTCTTTGAAATATGCTCCTAACAGTTTGTGATAATATGAGTCAAATGTTTTGGACCATTCTTGTTACAATACTGTCGGATGCACTAGTCTAGCGAACACTCGATGTTCCAGGACGTTCCAAATGCATTCTAGTTAAGAAAGTGATATGAATTCCTTTCTTAAAACTGCCATAAAATGGAAAATAGTGTTCTTTAGACCAACATAATCCTGTTGTTGACTGCGATAGTTTACGATTGGCTTATATGCGGTTGCCTTCCTGTAAAAACTGCAAGTGTAGTTTTTTTTTTAAAACAGTATCTTGTTGCCAACATGAATCTCATTGTAGAGTCTTTGAATTCCTTGTTGTTTTTTCAGCAATGGACTGTAAGATTTCCATACCACTCTTGAGCACTTGTTTGCCTCAAAATCCTCCCGAATTTATTTACTGAGAGGGAATCTTTACCTTTCCATTAGCTGACGATGTTGCTTACAACTGATTTTGGGTGATACAATCATTTATCAATTTCAGGATGATCTGTAGGTTGATATGCCATCTTGCGTTAATAATATCTCTTTCAAAGCCCACTTTGTTTTCTTCATTTGCCATTAATAGCAGTCAAACGTGGTTGACTTTCGGGTATATCCCTTTGGCTTATAAAGTAGTATACACAGAGCGAGATGAGACTATTACTCTGGTTACTAGAGGCCCAAGGAAGATAAAAAAAAGTTCCATTTTAGGTCTCAGTCGGTATAAACGAAGCTCTTTGGTCGGAAAGACCTGCGTTCGATTCACGTCCATGACGTGGGAAATCTCTTTCGACTAAAGGTGAGTTAGCCGGTCTCTGTGAAAATACCCTACGAAGGTAATGGTGTTTTCACCGGAAATTCGGGTTTTTCGTCCCTCAAGAGCAGGCAAACCGGTCTCGTGAACACGGACGGATATACAGTCAAAAATATATATATGGAACTTTTCCTTTGTATTTGTTTCTTGGGGGCCCTGTGCAGTATTAGCCCAAGTGTTGTATTATGGACAGATTCACAATTGCGAATCTTCAATACGCACCTAAGATGATGAAAGCAGTTTTTACGGATTATTTAAGAAACTTAAATAATGCATAATAAATATGAATTTATAAATGCTATTTTCATCTTTTAACTCCTAAGAACAAGTTGTTTGGCTCCCGTTATGAAGCTAGATGTTGGTATGGCTCGTAAATACAAAAAAAAAAAAAAAATAATACAAATAAAACGAAATAAATAAAGAAGAGGTTATCTATCACTGCCTATGTAGATGACTATTTCATTCTCTCTCTTTTGAAATGGTGTAATTTATTTGAAGATGATTCCTCCTCAATCATACTCATTCAATGTCATATCATACACCTTAATTTTTTTAATCAAATATTTAATGCCTGTTAGCGTACATAAAAGGACAAATACCATTTTAAATCCCGTCAAGAAGACCATTTTTTTCTTAGGTCTCTTACTTCTCAACTGATGCTGAATCAGTCCACACTACATGAAGACAAAGAGCTTTTCTTCGATAAAGCTTTAATACTGCTTGCCTTCAAAATTAAATAAGCACAAGCATATCCGCAATGGACGAGAGAAAACACCCCTTCATCTTCTGACCCTCGACTGCCACGTTGGCGAGCCAATCAGTTATAACTGTCAATGCATACTTGCAGTATTAAGGGATACGATGAGTTTGATTAAGAAGTGGCACTGCTGCAATTAGAGAAATCAGGTAAATTAATACAATTTTATGGCCTTTTTTTTACTATCAAGTACTGAGTTCGAGGGCATTTTCATAAGTTATTCTGGCTGTCAAAACTTTTCAAAAGAAAAATAAACGAGTATACACTTTCTGTTATTATGTAAATACTTTTGAAAAAACTTCTGTATTGGGAACTTCAATAGCTATCAGATACTTATCGTCAGATATTGAACATACAAATACAATGATTTAAAAAAAATCAACGAAAGAGTTTCATTTTTTTCATGTTAATATGCTTTCGTGATTGTTTCGTGATGATCATATTAAGTTATATTTAAATGAATAATTTAAACGAACAGGCAAATACTCTAAATGAATAATGACCGAACTAACTGAAGTTTCAGTCGGTTCGCTCATTCTCTGCAATCTCGGACTCATTTTTTCCTTCATTAGATGAAAAGCTGGAGAAGATTTTAAAAATTTCAAACACTGAGAGGACTTCGTAAATCATTCATTAAACTTTGGTGATCATGTACAACAACATAACTTATATATATTTTTTTTTCTACAGATGAATAGCAAACACTTTACACTGGAGCACGCTTGTGACAACAGAAATATTTGCTCTACGGCCAAAAGGCAGCGCAAATATCGCCAGCTAAAAAAAATTCATCCGATTGACACGTGGCGGCACTGCTTGTATACTTAAACTGCGCATTTCACGTATTTTCTTTGAAGATAGCGCTAAAAGCTTCATCTCATTAAATGTGAACTGGATGAGAAAGAAATATTTTAGTCAAGAAAGATAAAAAAAAATCGGTGGATATTTCTTAATCGAGGAAAGGCAACTAAGCTTTTCGTAAGGAAACTAAAGTTCTGAATAGTGACATAAAAGCTGTTGACATCAAAGACATGAAACAACAGCGCCCTCTGTTCCAAGTGTTTTGATATTGGGCTATGCTTAAAAGACATTTATTTTGTTAAGGTTATGAAGAGTTTCATTATAGGATTTTTTTCCCTAACTCGACACCGCTTTGAGATTAACAACCGACACTGGAGGCCAAGTAGACACTTCTTACGAAAAAATATCGAAAGATTATTCGATGGGAATTCGGTATCCACCAATTCAATAGAGTAGGAACAACGGTCATTTAAATGAATTTCTTTAAAACCGTACAACGAAATGTAATATAAGAATGCTCATTTCGAGCAGGATAAATGTCCAAAACATTCAGTAGAGTGTAAAATCGAACCAAATTGCCATATACGCATGTTGTATATAATAAAATGCAATTTATTTGTTTCGAGAAATTCAGTACAATTATTTAATAAATTATTCAGGCCAAATTCAGATTCAAATCACGAGATCTGTTGAACCATGTTGATTATATTAGAACACTTAATGCATTTCATTACCAAAGTGTTCGAATTAAGGAATCAAAATATGAACAAATCATATTATCGACTAACGATATTATTTAGTAGCTATGTGCGTGTTCCGCTATTAGCTATTATGGGGAGTCATTTTGTATGATGAACGAAATTAACATGAAATACAGTTTTATTGGATTCGAAATTTTGCTAACGTTATAGGCATTCACATATTACTCAGACTTTTATCATTTGAACAATGGCCATGTAATCTGTCATGCTTCATAAAAACGATTATCTCTTGTTATAAGTACAATTACTTTAATAATTATCTTTTACACCATCCTACTGAACATGAATTGGGTATCGTGTAACTAAAATATAGATGCAAAATGCTTGATATTGTCGAAGTAACATTTTCTCTGTTGTGGCCGATTGAGTGATGTACCATCATCCAAGACAGCCATACGGGATGCCAACGCGGATAATGGTGTCATTATCCAGGGTGGAAAATTGTGTCATGTTTGACAGTATCACATACTTCCGTAAGATGGCAGCGTTCTAAATAAAGACGAGGGAAAGTATCTAAAATGCAGTGGAAATCCGAACAGAATGTTCGGTGTTGATTGATTGACAGAAGCATCTTAAAAAAACGGACAAATCAGGAATATCTGTTTGCATTCGCAATTTAGAATTAACGTGGGTTTTGTAAATTATTAAGTTCATTATAATTTGTATTATTATGATAAAATTATTTCTTTATTTGGGTGCTTTATTTGAGAGGGAAAAGCTCAGTGTACTACTAGTTTTAGTTTTACTTCGTAAATGCTATGGTTTGCGTACGGACAGATATGCAGAGTGACATAAATAGATTCTCAGATATTTACATTTCTAAAAGAACATGGACCTTTATCGGTAATTACAGTATTTTAGCCTTATTATAATAATAACTAAACATAATACGACATCATTTGCTACGTCCCACAGCTTAACAGAAAACTGTTCTCTTTTTTTGTCGGGCACCGTATTAATGGATACGTTGTGGTAACGCCAGCCTTTTGTACCCAAAATGGCAATTACATGGACGAAAGCACATGTTGTATGGATTGTGATAGAAATAGCTGGTTCCCTATGAACGCTATTCCGAAGTTAATATAAGAGGAAAATATATCATGGAAAAAGAATATTAAATGCTGGGTTTAAAGAAGCGCAAGAAGAGGTGGTATTGCATATTTGTAATCAAAAGGAGATTGGCAAATCATCCATCACTAAAACACCACTGAATAGGTGACAGTCAAGTACCAGAAAACAGCCCATCGATGAGTTTTTCTTTTGTTGCCAATTCAGCTGACACTTCATAAGGTAGTTGGAATCACAGCTGAAGGAACTGAGGCTTGAAGCCAGTGTTAACTGTCTATTAATTGCCGTGTTCTTCCGTCCGGGTAGGCTGTTTTTTTTGCCAGATGGCAATTAATAAGTTCTGTAATTATATGAGAAGAAGAAATAATTGTTTTAGCACAGTCATTTTACTTAAAATATATTTTCCAATAAAAACAACATACATTTCTACTCTAAATTATCTTAGAACACGAAGATAATTTTCATGCATTGTACTTGAGGACCCAAAGCAGTATAAACACAGCCACGTATTTTGTAAGACAAGACTATTGTTGGGTATATTTATTTTGAATTAAGACTGAGGGAAATAAAATTCTGAGACTTGTGTATTATATCTGTTCATTGGTGTGTATTCTGTGAGTTTGGCTATATCTAATATGTCACGCGTATTAAGTCACTAGGCCTAATACGTAAAAGTAAGAAGATGAAGAAAAATCACACTTGACCACTCTTTAGGGCACGGTCAATATCCAGTTTGTCGAGTTATTGGACTGAATACGATAGAAACATCAAATAGTAATGAGATAAACAAGGTATGGAAGTTGGGTAAGTTTATCACCTTAGTTCTTTTGGAGATACTTATGTTGTTTACATTAATATATTTGAACAGAAAGTTCGTGCTCGTTTTACGTACGTCTAGTAAATCACACCTTCGTGGAAATTCCTTCCCATCCTTTTAGATCAGTTTATTTTTATTTTTCAAGTTGTTACGAGGAGCTTCTAATAGTGTAATATGTGTGGCACGAGAGGTACAAGGTGTTCAAGTTCCCATTGCTTAAAATGCAATCAAATACCTTATGATTGCTGCTGTACTTTTTTACGCTTTTCGAATAATTTGTAGATCGATATTACTGCCATGATTGTGAGATAACTACCGTAGCCACGGGATGAGCCAGGTCAGCCTCCAGAAGGAGAGTATCGATCGTCATTTTATTACGGTAACAAGACCTCAACCAATATATCCTCTAACGTCCACATATCTTCTTTAACGGACTCCTCAGGCAGGATGTGACACGAATAGCTGACAGCCACACAGCAGTTATTCTGGTGATTCATCGTGTACTTGCATCTTGTTGCTGCTGAAGGAATCCTGTAGTATATTAGGCTGCCATGCCCAGAGGAATAAGATGGGTAAAAAGAGACACCAAAGCAGATTTATTTATTTTTTTTCTGTTTTTTATGAGACATTATGGTCTGCCATTAGGAACGTTCATTTTGAACAAATAACTTTTTCTCTATTTTATAACTAAGACGTAAAGGCGTTTGTTGGAGTCGCGAGACTATATTTAACATCAATAAATTTTGCCTCGCATGAAGTCAAATGATAATGCGCATCTTCACAAATCGCAATTTGGAATAATATCAGATGCACGTGATTTGATCTTTGATTGTATTGCAATAATACATCGTCTGTGGCTGTCTAATTTTTGTTATTATTCTTATTAATGATGAGAAAAGAGCTGACGAAATCAAAAACCATCGACGTTCGTGTGCTTTACTGACGTCAGCGATTTGTCATATCAACTGAAGTTTTCTTTTAGTTGTCATAGCAACAACTTTCAATGAATATAAGAAATAATAGAACCCGAAAAAAGTCTTGACTACAAAGATAAAACACATAAATAATTCCATGCTCTTAAACTACACTATTTTAAGCATCTTTTAAAGAAAACGTAATGATCATCAGTAAAACTGCTTTATGTGAAAAATAACTTTCTTCAAACAATTCTTGTATATCACGCTTGACATTATTTGGCTATCTGCTATAAATTCGGAGCACGAGTATTGCGTGCTGAAATCTTGACCGTTACATTTTTAAAATTGGAGGTGAACATATTTCTAGTGTGAGTGGACTCGAATATAGACACCTTGAATGAAAAGGAGAACACTTTAGCTTCGCTACCGATGATCGTCTGTATATTAAAAATAAAATAAAAATAAACTGCAAGATACTAAATGGAAAGAAGGAAACAGAGACGTCATACACTTCAACTATCAAACCGAACGAAACCCTTTTTAATGCCACCGGTCAAATTCCAAAATAAGCAATGTCATCAACGGTCAATTTATAGTTATATCCTCACTTGGGTAGATTTTCAATTAAATTCTCATAATAAACAGGTATATGGAACATTCTTTTACAGGAATTATACCACAATTACAACTAACCTTCGACTCTGTTAAAATGTATTCAAGAGGGGTATGATCGGGACTGACAAGGCAGCATTCGACCTCCTATTTATTCAAACCGCAAATTGCCAAATGGTGCATTGCGATATCGGTACTCAATTGAGTCCTATGGAAAATAAAACGGCCACAGCATATTATCCACAATATTATTTACTGCCTTCATTTCTCCAGGCACCAAGACAGTATTCTATCCCAACCAGAAGCATTGCGACATACGCCATACTCAAGCACATCCATCTTATCAGATAGATGTACTTTGATACGGGGGATTACGAGAAGGTTATTTAGCGGAGAATATTATCTAATCTGTATTTATTTTCGATGGTATCCTCGCAACTATGCTCTAAACTTTTACCATGCATCTGTCATCCATACAGCATCGAAGCAAGCCTATATTAAGCCCTTTCCAAATCAAGGAAACAGAGGTCAGCCATCGCATCATCGTTCCACAGCCCCACTTCAGCTGTCTCCAAAATAAGCAATGTCATCAACGGTCAATTTATACATCAACTGAAGGACTCAATAAATATTGACTAACAATGCTCATTCTTTTATTTTCAATACACACTGGACCGAGAGTGGCAAACATTAATTACATTTGGATATATAAGCGATGCAGCATTTTAAAGAAATTAGTCTTATTGGATTTTACAATTTCAACGCACTTTAACACGTATTCATGGTTGGATGACCTACATACCATTATCTTATAGTTTGCATTCCCCCCTTCTACCTTCATCTGTCGTTCACTGTATGTCGTGGTGGATGGTTCCTCTCTTCAGATCTTCCCCCCCACACACACACATATGTATAGGAGAAGTTCTCTCACTGATCTCAAATCCCATCCAGAGTTTTAATGATGACAGTGCATTTTGTTCATCTTCATAATTGAATAACCTTCTTACTAAATAAATATTAAAATATTATAGGGCGGTTTCTTAAATATTTCAGGCTGCAGAACCTTATAAAAAAGTTATTTCTTTTTTCCTGGAACCTCAAACATTTTTTCATAAATTTTTATGAACATTTTCATAAAAATATTGTAAAGTAAAATTTTCCACACGCGTACGTTAACTATGAACGGGAATTTTGGATACCATTCTTCCTGCAGGCATGTTATGAGGTCTTGGACTGTTGTGTGTGTGTGGGGGGGGGGGACTAACTCCCTTGACCTAACCCGAAGCTCCAGTTCATCCCAGAGATATTCAGCAGGGTTGAGATCAGCGCTCTGGAAATCAATCAAGTATAGTGAGTTAATGTCCACAAACCGCGCAGTTACAGCAGTAGCCTTGTTTTGTTGAAAGAGTCAGTGGTCAGTTCCGTAGAAATCCCACAAAGTAGGAAGCCTTGCATTCTCCAGAATGTCAGATACCTCTCGGAGTTTAGTCTTCGTGGCACCAGAAACTGAGGTCCGAGGCTAAACCAGGAACAACAAGACCATATCATCACACCTCCACCTCCAAATTTCATAATTGGGGTTACAAACTCTGGTAAGAGACGATCACACCATCCATCTGCTCGGAACAGGGTGTAACGTGATTCGCTGCTCCATAACACAGCTTTCCAAGCTTTCGTGTCCTACTGTACACGCTCTCTGAAGATGACGCTACATATCGGTTCGAGTAATGTTGGGCTTGCATATTGCGATATCACCATGGAAACCTATTTTTTGAACTTCAGTTCTGAATAGTTTTGTGCCGATTCGCGTTCCACTCGATGCCAGGAACTTTGAATTCAACGTGTGGCCGACGAATGGCGGTTTTATATATTATCCTTCGTAGCACCCTACGATCAGTATTGTGTGTCGTCCACCGCGGACAGCGCTTCCAGTTGACTCCTTGCGCTTCCATCTCAGTATGGTATCATTGATTGTTCACCCATTGGGATTGGGATGGCCCAATTTGTCAACAATTCGCCAAACAGACCTGAAACATGGAATTCTATCACAGCGGCTCTTTCAAATTCTGTCAGCTCCCTTTTCACAGCCATTTCACCCGACACAGTTGCAGTGACGTGGGAGCATCATATTCCTCAAATTTATACCGGACAGATACGTGTGACTCGTTACATGGCAAGAAGCAACTTACCCATAGGGTGTCCCCTGTCTTCTTTCTGTGCAGAGTATTTTGATGGATCATTAGGGTTGCAGGAGTGGTGAGAATCCATTTAAATTTAAGTGAAAGTGAATTTTTTATAAGCGCCCGCAACTGAGCAGAATCCTAAATGCTTTTCATTTAAAGGCCCGTCCGCGCGGTTAGCCTAGTGACTGTGCGTCTCGCAACAATGTGCGTGGGGAAGGAGTGTCCTAGGTTCGATTCTCGTCGACGACGTGAGGAGCTTAAGGATCTTCCTCAGGCATAGTCATGTTAGCCGGTCTTGGGTTTGGACAGCAGGGTTCCCCCCACCCCAGTTTATCTGGGGTTTTTTCATCCCGCAAGCAGGCAAACCGGCCCCGTGAATGCACACGGATACAGTGAATACTTAAAGCAATCCCTCCGGCCATAGGTCGGAATTGTCAGCTATGCCGGTCCCGAGCCCGGATAAAAATAAGGGAGGATTGAGGTGGTGTCGTACCTCCCCATAAAAGGGGCTCGTGGCCGTTGAATCACCATACGAAATGAATGAATTTAAAGGCCCGTCTTCTCTATGAAGTTTTACCCAAAATTCATCAAGTAATAAATTGGTTTTCAAAGTTTTTAATGTCATGTCGTCATATCTGAGGAAATATTTACCAATGGTAGATTTTTACTCAGACATAACACTAAAATCTTTTACATCTCAATCATTTTTTGGGATTTACAGACATTACGTTATTTTATATTCGCAGTCTTCTAATTCGTTCCACTTTAGAATACTACATGATTCTCTTTAGAAAATTCCATCTCTCATAGACACATTGCAATCCTTATGTTCTGTATGGGTATTGTCGTGAGGACGTTGTATTGAACTGGTTTGCTCATTCCTAAGCTCTCATCTAGTCTGTAAAAAAAGACTGCAGCTGTCTGATTAACCACCAAACCTTCATTCATAGTCCAGTTTCAAAGTTATGAACTAGCTTCTAATTTTTCTGTTTGTCACTTTCTATCCTCTTGAACAGTTTTTCTCACATTGTGTTTTCCGCAAGGATTACGCCTTCCAGCTGTTCAAGACAAATCTCAACATGTTTTTTTCTTCTTAGCCGCTTACGCACAACCCTAAATGTGAGGTTTGCAACTTATATTACATAGGGTTAATATTATAAGAAATACATATTCTTATTTTTGATTTTTATAGTATTTCATGTACATACAACTTAGTTTCAAAATGATTCAAACTATAGCTTAGTTTCAATTTTTCTTACTGTTTTAAACGGACTTTCAGAAAAACATTCCTTTATGAATTTTAAAAGATTCAAAAAACTTCTCTGTAGATATCTTGTTGCTTTTAAAATTAAAAGAACTGAAACTGAAATCAATTGTAAATAAATTATATATTTACTGAAATGAGATGTACATTGTTGTCTTATTTTCATTAATATGTTAAAGATTTATCAAAAGACTAAAAAACAGACCAAAAGCTTTATTTATAGGAAAACAATGCTATTTTTGTTATAGCAAAGATAACGAAGATATCATACCGGGCTATTCATTGAATGATTATTTGATTTGTCACTGAATAATTTGTCAGAATAATTAGTAGTTTTTAAGTTTTTAAATAATTGGATTAATTGGTTATTATGCAACTCTGTAGCAGTCGCAGTGACGACACTACATGACCCCCGCAGTCCTGCAGTGGACATTAATAACTTAAGAGATTTTAGCTGTAAGCCAGTTAGCCTGTAAAATTCTCCCTCTGGAGTTTCTGGAGCAAAAATCATCCAACCACATCGGCAGGATTTTTCCTCCTCCCGTGAGTTTTCGATCCTTAGAGCAAAGGAGAGACAATACATGCAATTTTATGTATTTATTCGAGTGGAGTTTTCCCTTAACCGTCCCTTAGGACAGGTTGAGCCATCCATATGAGGGATTAAGTATATATTTTATGACTATAGATGCGTGTGTTCACGGGCCAGTTTGCCTGTTCTTGTGGACGAAAAAATCGAGTTTCCGGGTGAAAAACCCTCTACCTCCTTATGAGACCGGCTAACTCACCTTTAGTCGAAAGAGACCAGATAAAGTTTCCTCATGTTCATGGACGGGAATCGAACCCAAGTCTTTCCAACCAAAGGCTGGAAAGGGCATCGTCTATCAGAGGATCGATACATGCAATTAACAGACATAACAGACTACTGCGGTAAACTCGTACTGTCACGATGTGATATCTCTTTAATGTCAACAGACGTATTGCTCTACTACGAGAATGCAAGTAGCTACAATCTAAGAAAGACGTTACTAGAATCCTTCAACAGAATTGTATTGCTGGTTAAACTTTCATTTTTACTGGCAAGGAAGGTTCTAGTATGTGATTAGATAGTTTTCTGAAAAAGCGGAATTGAAAGATTCTTTTTTTTTTTTTTTAAAGTCTTCTCGAATTAGCAAGATATCTTCCTGTAGCCTAAAGCAAAATGTCTTTCACATATATTCTCTACACGGAATAAAAATTTTGTTCGTCTGCCTAAGAGGACCATGACTTTATTCTCCTATAATTACAATAATTTCTGCTTGCGCATAACAAGTGGCAGAGTAGTCAGTGTATGTTTCTGGTTTCAGCAACATCATTACCTTGACAATACGCGACACGTTATCTTTCTGCATACGCCAGCATTGTATCATAATATAATTAAGCACGTTTGTTAATAATTTCAACTGTTGAATTTTTATGATTATAAAAAAGTATCAGTGGCGGGTAAAATACCTTTACATGGTATTTTAGATAAACCTCGATGCTGCAAATAAGGCATTGTAAAATGCCTTATTTGCAGCATCGCCGTGAGCTCCTTTTACGGCGAGGTACGGCAGCACCTCAATGACCCCAATTTTTATCCGGGCTCGGGACCAGCATAGCTGACAATTCAGACCTATCGCTGGAGGGATTATCTTAAGTATTCCTGACTGTATCCGTGTGTGTTCACGGGGCCGGTTTGCCTGCTTGCAGGATGAAAACACCAGATAAACTGGAAAAAAAAACCTGCTATCCACGCCCAAGTCCGGCTAACTTGGCTATGGCTGAGGAAGATCCTTAGGCTCCTCGCGTCGTCGACGGGAATCGAACCTAGGACACACTCTTCCCCAGGCATATGGTTGCGAAGCGCAAAGCCACTAGGCTAACCGCGCGGACATCGCTTTTAATGGCAATACTTCTCGCGACAGCAATAAAAAAGCAAGGGAGATGGTACCCCCACTTCATGAAATATAAATCTTCAGGATTTGGCCAAAGAATTATATACTGAGTTTTTTCTCTTATTTTTAAGGTGCGATAATTGATTATTTAATTTCAACATCGAAAATTTTAAAAGTCACTCACTCTTAATAAAACGCATTGTAATGGTAAATAAACAGATATTCGTATTAATGAATGATCTCATAAATATCATTATTTGTAACATTCTAAAGAATATTCAACTAAAAAGACACGTGTCACACCAAAACCAAGTTGCTAACTACATTACTAGAATCTCGCGATGACAACGTGATAAAAACTATACTATTAAAGTTAAAAGAGAAGCCAGAGACTTGAAGGCAAAACTACAAGACGAATCAGAAAATATGCAAGACTCTTCAGCGATGAAGACATCAATAATGCACTAGCTGATACAAATACGGGAAAGGCCCCGGGGTTTGATGGAGTTCACCCGGAATTTCTTATTCATGCTGGCAAAAATACCAAAAAATGGTTCGCCCATTTCTTCTCGTAAATAATGAACACCTGTGTGTTGCCAAAGGAATTTAAGAGAGCTAAGATTATAGCCCTTCCCAAACCCGGAAAATCAACTGACAACCCACAAAACTATCGTCCAATCGCACTACTAAGCTGCACATATAAACTACTGGAAAGACTAATTGTACAACCGCATAAGCAACACCATCCTTGAACAGCTGTTGTGACCTGTTCTGGCGCTGACATTATACTTTGAAGCGGGCTTTCAACAAAATCTAAAAACTTCCGTGGTTTTCCTTGATTTAACTGCCGCATACGACACTGTCTGGAGAGAGGACATGCTGTATAAACTAATGAAAGTACTACCGTGCCGAAGAACAATACAGTTTATTAATAATATGCTCAGCAATAGATATTTCCGTGTTATCATTGGAGAAAATATCAGTAATCAAAAGCAACTCAACAACGGCCTACCACAAGGCTCATTACTGGCCCCCCTCTCTTATTTATCCTATGCATAGCTGACCTACCAGACACAGCATCTAGAAAATTCTGCTATGCGGATGACATAGCGTTACCTACCAGAAATAGGGAATTAAGACGGACGGAGGAAACACTCACAAATGACTTTGTTGCTATGCATAACTATTTTAAAAATGGACACTGCAACCAAGCCAAAGTAAAACTTAAGCGTCAACATTCCATCTTAGCAATAAACTGGCACATGACGAGCTGAATATCCGATTTGGAAACTCAGTTCCACACCATAACAAATATCCTAAATACCTAGGAGTTACACTTGATCTCACCTTATCATATAAGAAACATGCTGAAAACACAGCTGGAAAAATTAGAACCAGAAACATGACCCAGAAATTATGTGGCACTTCTTGGGGTGCAGAAGCAACCACACTAAGAACAACCGCACTCGGATTGGTTTTTTCGGTCGCAGAGTACTGCGCTCCTGTTTGGCTCAACAGCTGCCATACTAAACTAATGGACTGCCAGCTTAACACCACAATGCGACATATCACTGGAACTATAAAAACAACTCCTATTTACTGGCTCCCAATGCTGAGTAACATAATACCATCAAACCTACGAAGACGTGATGATCTACTACGTGAATATGATAAAATACTCAGAAACACTGAATTGCCTATACACAATAACATACTAGAGCTACAGCTCAACAGACTGAAATCAAGAAAGCCCCCTCCCCCCCTCTGTGAAGCTAAACACCTGAGAACGACCAACTACAACACCAAAGAACAATGGAAGCGAACGTGGAGCATAAATACCAATGCTCAACTCCAAACTTGGTTTGATAGGCATAGTCTCAACATCCCGGGTATGGGACTGAGCCGAAAGACTTGGACTACGCTGAACAGGATTCGCACCGGACATGGAAGATGTGGAAGCTCTCTGTATAAGTGGGGAAAAATTCTCTCACGGGAATGTGACTGCGGGCTCGAATCAATCAATCCACCACATCTCTACTGAGTGCAGTCTTCGTGCATACACAGGCCAAAGAAACGACTTCCTGGAGGCGACACTGCCTTTTATAGACTGGATCAGACAACTTGATCTTAACCAATAAGTGTTTTGTTTGTTGAAAGTATAAGTGTCTTTGTTTGATTCTAATTGTTTGTCACTTACTTTGTATATGTTCATTTTGACTCATGTACCTTTATAACTGCATGTAGATTGCCATACACTAAATAAATAACAGACAAAAACATTATTAGTGGATGGCAGGTGATGCATTAGGTGATGTAAAAGATCAGCTGCACTATGTAGAGTGTCCACCTGCCATCTCTCCTTGCAAGTGTCATGTAATAATATTCTCCTCCCTTCTAGGTGTTAGGCCTACTGGCCTGTTACAGAGCTATCTTAAGTCCTAAGTCGTACCCGTCCCGAGGATAAGGTGACTAGTCCTATGCCTCCTGGTATATTCTATGGCTGTAGCTGCGTGTGTTCACGGGGCCGGTTTGCCTGCTTGCGGGAGGAGAAACCCCCAGATAAACTGGGAAGAAAACTCCTGATGTCCACGCTCAAGACCGGCTAACTTGGCTATGTCTGAGAAAGATCCTTAAGCTCCTCATGTCGGGGACGCCTATTCAAGGCATATGGTTGAGAAGCGCACGGCCATTAGGCCAGTGTTTCTCAACGTTTTTTGGATCATTCCCCACCTCAATGTCTCAAAGTTTTTGATTCCCCCCTCTAGCATAATAGTAAGCCAAGTTCTGAAAAAGTATAATATAAATATGTAGCAGTACATTTTCTAATCCCCCAAAAAAATATTCAAATTGCTCCCCTGTGGGGCGTACGCCCCACGTTGAGAAACACTGCACTAGGCTAAACGCGCCGACGTGTAATAATATTACAACAATAATAAATTTCTTAACCAGTAAACGTCGTGAAATAGATTTCAATTTGTTGGTAGACTTGTTTGTAGTCACTGATAACTGATGAAAAAGACGTGATTTTCGAATAAACAAATTCTTTATTATGCTAATCACTTAACTCATAAACATTGATTTTTTCTCCAATGCAACTTTCCTCGTCTCACGTTTAGATGCAGCTTTGTCAATTTAATATTAGATCGCTAAAATAAATTTATATTTTTAAAAATTAATTCACTAAGACGTATCCATTTCAAAAATTATTTGCGAAGACTAAAGTTTGTTTGTAATTTTTTTGAATTCTTAAAAGAAAGTTGTTCAGTATTTCTTGGTGGTGAATGATTAGTAAACTTAAGATGCATTTCATTATTTTCCGACAGAAGCACTTTCAGAGACTCCTCTGAAAAGTCTATTTTAGGATAGCAAATCTAATAGCATCGGAGAATAAAGAAGTGCCTGACCTTTCTAGTAGTGCTTCTGAGTTGAAGCTGTAAGTTGTGTGACGGAGAGTATTTCTTTGGGAGGAAATTTAATAGTTAAGAGGTAAGGATGGAGAATTGGTAAGGAAACTTATAGGGAAAGTACACAATTGAAGAAAGGAGTTTTTTTTTTCGGTGAAAGTGGAGATGATTTCTCACGTGCTTTTCTTATTTTTAAACCAACGGGGAAGTGGTGATAAGAAATGGAAGGTCACGTGCTCTTTGTTGTTAATCACAGCATCTGAAGATACCTTTGTCGCTACTTAGGCTTGACCAAATATAATAATAATAATAAAAATAAAAGAAAAAATAAATAAAAGTACCCATTCATTAAACAAAACATCCTAAACACATTCAGAATATCAAACGGATAGAGTTAAACCCACAGTTGCTTTCATTCTGCTGGATATGCAATAACGGCGGTGTGCAATTATAGTCATGACGTCTGCAAGATCTTCCCACAGCTTAAATGGAGAGAGAGAGAGAGAGGAGTGAGTTGCCTATATGTCTCACAAGATGTTCCAAAAACATCCTAGAAATGCTCGAATGGGGTGAGATTAGAAGGTCATTTATTCACCATCATCCTCTGTGTGTGTTTCTTGAACAAATTCCTTGCATCATGGACCAGGTCACATGGCCTATGATTATTTATCGTGATAGAGTTCTCCCTCTGGGAAACTGTGATCCATCAGCCAATACCCAGCAGTGGTTTTAATTCTTGTCTACAAAGTAATTCCTCATATGCATAACCAATGGGGCGTGCCGTATCCAAGATGGAGGCACTCGACATTTGAGTACCAATGATCATGACTTTAACTCCATCATGTTGTTGCATTTTCACCTATATATAATATATATAGGAGAATGAAACTCAACCCTTTGTTCAGCTCCAACATATGCCAAATACTATTCTAATTTACGATACCATACGTATTTTTATAAATGAGATAGACTGGGATTGTTTCTCTTTGAATGCGGGAGGTCATAATTCAATATAATCTGCCAGTAGAGATTTAGGTAACAATCTTCTATACCAAAACGCATCACAAATGCAAAATCATTTTCCCTTTTGAGAGCCTCCCTCTCAATGAATAGATTGTGTCATGAAATATATCCCATCAATAACGTCTCCACCGAACAGTCATTCTTGATCATCTGCATTCCCAGATGATTTCGATTTAATTATAATTCAAATAATGTCGAATAGAAAAATCTGTACAAATTTATTGAAAATATCCAAGTATTACTAACAATCGTAGTTGCTTCGAGCTCAGACCACATTAAGCGCTCGACTGCATTTATAAAAATGCGACTGAACGAAAAGTTCTTTATTCAGTCTCTAACGATGCTGGCCCAATCTGAATGGATAATGGAAACGAATTATTGGTAAAGAAATGAATCTAACAGAAAAAAAGGAAAGAAAGAAAACGCTGAAATACACTCCAGGATAATTCTACTCATTTCAAATGCAGTTACTTGAAAGTGGTCTCTTAACAGAACTGAATGAATGAGTTCCATTCAGGAAATCAAAGAACCAAAGTTTTCCGACTTATAATTATGCCATTAGCTGCTAATGCTTTTTTTTATTTCTTATATATATATATATATATATATATATATATATATATATATATATATATATATATTTATTTATTTTTAAAGCAATTGTACCAATGTTATCTCCAACAAAATATTCCTGTAGTAATTTCAAATAATTTTTACGCCAAGTAAAGATAAACTAACAATCGCTCCAGGAAAGGCAATGAGTTCATTTAAAAAAAAAGGTGTGTGCGCGCGTGTGTATAAAGATGAAAAAATCTTGCAATCTCCGTATGACACAGTAAAGTAGTCCATTTTTGTTACTCTTACTGTGTTATCTAAAACTGTGCTCCTTTTGCATTAATTTTGAAGTAGAAAGTGAAAAAAAAAAAAGAATATTTTTAAACTCCTTAGGATCTCTTAAAAGATGGGAAACATTTCCAAGAATTCTGAATGAATTGCTTAATTACAGTTAATTTTCTCTTAAAATCATAAGCGAAAGTGCTCGTTTCCTGCTAACAATAAATTTCACGAGACGCTGCGTAATCAGTAAGTGCTCACGTATATTCTTGTCATACAGAGTGACAACAATGTAAGAGTATGTGAGAGTGCGCAACACAATATAAGCTATGCGTGGAACAACGTCATAAATCATTAAATCCTGGAGGGAAATATACGTGTGACTTATATTGGTGTTAGGGTATGCACAATCATATTGCGGAGGTACGTTTCTCACTATGACAAAACACACCGTTTAGGAGATACCACATACTTATACATTGTTGTCCTTCTGTATGACAAGAATATACTACAGTGAACAATGATTAGCAGTACAATTGTTTATTCCATCATCACTATCTACTAAAAAATGCTGGGTGGCGCAGAACCAACAACACACAAAACAACAGAGATAACCCCTGATCAAATGGCTAATCATTTATTGAAAACCTCCAAGATACGTCCCAGCTCAATGGAAAATTACTGTGCAATCTTCCATCAGACAAATCCTGAAGACGAGCCCCGAGCTTCCTGAACTTTTACATCCAGTATCTCGGAAAGAGGTACAGGTAGCCTTAAAACTCACCAAGAATGGCAAGGCTGCAGGAATGGATGGTATCCTCCGCGAGTTTCTAAAACATATCGGTCAACAAGGCCAAACATGGCTGGCCATCCTTTTCTCAAAAATTATGACTGGAAAACTACCAAATATGTGGCGGGAAGACAAAATAATTGCCGTGCCCAAACCAGGGAAAGATCCAAATGATGTCAAAAATCTATGACCTATCTCCTTGCTTTGCTCCACCTTTAAGCTCTTTGAAAGAATTCCTCTTAAAAGAATTTCACCACTCATCGAAAGAACACTCCCGATTGAACAAGCTGGCTTTAGGTTGAAAAGAAGTTGCTGTGACCAGGTCCTGGTAATACAGATTGAAGCAGGCTTCCAAAAGAAACTTAAATCTGGAGCCACTTTCATTGACCTAACATCAGCTTATGACACAGTCTGGATGAGGGGCCTCCTTAAAGCTAGGAAATATTATAAGGTGCAAAAAAACTTTCCAGATTTTTGAATCCATTCTCTCCAACAGAAAGATCCGGGTCCATATTGGCGGAAAAAAGAGCAGGCCCAGATTCTTTCAGAACGGTCTCCCTCAGGGCTCTGTGTTATCCCTTTTACTTATTAACATGTACGTGTACGACTTACCACATAGCAGCTCAAGCAAGTATATGTACGCTGATGACCTAGCAATCTTACATCAATCTAGCTCCTTTGCCAACCTGGAATCAACCTTGAACATAGACCTGAACATCCTGGAAGAGTACTTCAAGCAGTGGTACTTGAAGCCAAATCCAACAAAATCAGTGTCCTCAGTATTTCACCTGAACAATGCAGAAGCGAATCGACACCTCAACCTTTCTTTCTGTGGAAAAATGGTAGAACACGAGCATCACCCGAAATACCTTGGAGTGAGCCTAACCTATAAAAGGCACATCACCAACCTGTCCAACAAAATTAAAACGAGAAACAATATCATTTCAAGATTTGCTGGAACTACCTGGGGGTGTGGTGCAGAAGTCCTAAGGTCGTCTACACTATCCCTCGCATTCTCTGCAGCAGAATATTGTGTCCCTGTCTGGGAAAGAAGTGCACACACACACTAACATTATAGACACTCAGCTAAACTCTATCATGCGCACAATTAGTGGGACAGTGAGAAGGATCCCTCTCTCCTGGCTGCCTGTCCTATCTAACATTGCTCCACCAAACATACGGAGAAGACAAACCTAGATTAAAGAATTTAATAAAGCAATGAGCAACCCCCTCCTGCCCCTGCACCAGACTCTCATAAATCCAACTAGTCTTCGCCTAAAATCTAGAAAACCTTTCTGGTCCACGGACGAACTCTCTTCAGCTGCCCTGCCCTGCCATCAACAACATGTGGAGAGGATACTGGTCCAATAATCTCCAAACAAACTGCTTCCTATTAGAAGATCCCTGTGCTCTGCAGCCTGGTTTTGCTCTTCCTAGGAAGATTTGGTCATCAATCAACAGGATCAGGACTAACTAGCGCAGATGTGACTACCTACCACATAAATGGAGGCTGTTAGACCACCCTTAACGTGAATTTTCTCCCGTGGCCCAGACGATTACTCATATTGTGAACGACTGCCCAAGGCGCCAATTTCACGGTGGTGGCTTACAGGACATCCATAAGGTGACGGATGAGGCCTTGAAGTTGCTTTCCAGACTGGACATTGACCTACAGTTGTTCTGTATTCCTTTTTTGTTGTCATAAGAATAAATAAACTAAGAAAAGCTGCGTCACAGATGGAGATATTTAGACTCCCTGCTTTTTTGTGTTGCATGATACGTGCACGAATTCAGATAGGATTTTTAAGCAATCTCTGAGCCAATGGAAATAAGAACCATGGGAGTATTCCCTTTAATTCTAATTTCTTGGAAGAAATTGGACACTTGCGGATAGAATTTCGCTGCCGACGAATCTGTGGTTAGAAACGTTTTGTGAAGAATGTCGTCATTCGAAGAATGCATGTTTGCAACTGAGTTTACAACGTTCAGCTTCGCCTGCATCGAATTTATAGCACAAGTAGAAGCGACGTAGCAGGAGATTCATAAGGCGTTTTTCATTTTTTTTTTCTGTTTCTTTCTTTTTTTTTTTTTTTTGGAAATAATTGAAATATGTGATCGCTGCCCTAAACTGCATTACTAATCTGTTCCAATCTGTTTCCCTATTCAACGGAAGGATCACATTGAATGAAAAACTAACTAAATTAAATCGAAAGGGGAGCAATAGTTTTAAGAACGGTTCTCAAAACGCATATGTCCCTCTTAATTTCGGTTTTTAAAACAAACAGTATTAAGAATAAATTACAATTTGTCCACTGATATCAATTCAGGTTCGATCAGACCACTTTCAGCGGCGAAATTTAGTAAATTATTTGAATCGATACACACATCGTTATAAATGATAATCAATCAAGTATGTTACAGTACGATACGCAAAAAAAGTTTCATGAAACTCACACCTTTTTATTTTTTAAATGCGATTCTTTAAAGTCTGAAATATACAGAGAGCAGCTGTTTCTCTGTATTCGAACTCTCCTCAGTATTTTCTCCCCTCTTTCCGGACATCCTGAATTATATATACTGTATTTATTTATTAATAAGTGTATATTTATTTATTACTAATTATATATTTTAACATCATCTAGAAATACCACCATAGGAATCAACTATGAAAATTATATAGATCTCCATTAAGTGGAGCGGTAGCCTCACACTGCTGCTTTCTAATTATACTGCTTATTTACACTTATGGGAGGAGAAGGAGGGGAAGAGGAGGATTGTATGCACAGCCGAATAAAAGTATTTTATTGCTCCAAGCAAAGTTCACTTTTTAGCGATATTTAAATTATGTATAGCAGACTAATTAAAATTTGCTTTTTTTACTATTTTAATAAACCCTAAGGATTCTGACGTTGATGCACTTTGTTTAAGGAAAAAGAAAACATTTATTGGCGGAAAAATGTAAAAGTACAATTTTTGAAGAATATAATAAAGAACGATATTTGTTTTCAGAATGCCCAGATGCACGGCAGTTCTTCGCTTAATCAAAAGCAAAATCGGTTCCCAGTTGAAAACAGGGTGTTTCAGTTAGTGAAATATCGAGAACCTATTGGCAAAGGTGGGGTGACGCAAATCTTTATTCTACGTGGATTTGAAATAATGGCTTAGAACACAATGACAAAGCTATTGTTTAGAATTCGGCTTATTATGCAAACGTTCCGTTTTTTTTATTGAAGGAATGTTCAATATATACAATAAATACGTCATTCACGTAAAAACGTAATTACATCCAAAGCTTCCGTAGTTCAATAGATTTCGACGATGCCCTTTGAATGGAAAGACATGGGTTCCTGTCTAGGAACCCATATCTTTTCATCCAAGAACCTTTATCAGGTTTTTTCAACTTGAGGTGAGTTAGTCGGTCTCATGCGAAGGTGGTGGAGTTTTCCTTCAGCAAACTAAGTTTTGTTTTCGTTAGGCAAACCGCCAGAAGAATATATGCAATTTACAGACATAGGATACTACAGGAATAAGGATCCATCATTCTATTCCGTAAAATCTGACTTCGAAAGCCTGCATCGCCTACGTATAGTAAAACAAGAAGGATTCAAAACAAATTTGCTTAATAGTCTATCAAGTTAAATTTCTTCTGCAGGATTCACATTCGCTTTAGATTTTTTCAATAATTTATTTTTTGTATTTTATTTATATTTTAAACAGTTCGATAAACCTGTCCTGGAGATCAAACTTGTAATTTTTCCAAGCCAATTCACTTCTCCAGTAAGTAGGGAGGAGGTCCCATACAGAACGACGAAAGTCATCTCCCACCCAAAGACAATAAAAACATTCAAGCCCACGCTGGATGCGAACCTACTTCCTGTTAGCGTTTTTTACTAATTTGGGTGCGCTGATTTCAAATATCAAACCCATTTTTCTCTATCACGTCAGGTTCCTCTATGTCATTTTCTTTTTGCTAATTTGTAAGTTTTTGATAGTTTTAAGGAGGCAGTACTATTTATAGGATCAAAAAAATCGATTTTTTAATATTATTTTCTGAAAGAATGTACTTTTAAAAATCTGTTCCTAACTTTTTATCAAGAAATTCGAAAAATTTCCGAAGATATAGCCTATTATTCAAAGCGGTGCGCAGATCAGAATCGGAGCGCTCACCGCTCTCGCTTGTTAGTAAACGAATACACGTATCAAAAACTTACAAATTAGCAAAAAGAAAATGCCATTAAGGAAAAACCTGACGTGATAGAGAAAAATGGGTTTGATATTTGAAATCAGCGCACCCAAATTAGTAAAAAACAAGTGTCAGATCATAATCAGCAGAAATTTGTTTTTTGTTGTTGGCCAGTGTAATTTAACCATCTTTCACAACTCATGCCACTCTTTTTTTAAGTAGACATTTAATTTCTGCTAATTGCATTTTCTACAAATATTTCCAAATATTTTAGTGGCAACTGCCCAGTCTCTTAAATCCGTTGAAAAAAAATGCAGTGGCTATTCGACGCTTTAACAGCTCATATGCAAGGAAGCAGAACACTTTTTATTCATTATTTTCTTCTACTGTGCATACCTATAAATCTAATAACATTTCCCTTCTCTATCTCGAACTTTCTGTCTGTCTGTCTATGATATCGTAGTATAATCTATACATTGAACAATCTCTCATGTATGGAATTACTATTAAAAAAGGAATACTGAGAACTGCCCAGAACTTCTGGGCTAATGGCCCAAGGCTCACTGGGAGAGAACTCGGTATGACTTCTGAGCCAATGCCCAAAGCTAACCTTACTGAAGTGCACCAACCTAGTTGACAATTTGACATAGCTAATTGTAAATTGCATTCTGTATTGGATGTGGTCACAGATACAGTATTATAGCATAAAACAATTAGATGGCATGCTGTCTGGAGAGTTGTCCAGCTAAACAACTCTCAGGCAATTTTCCTTAACAAGTGAGTTAAATGCAATATTGTTCGACTATTCTAACGATGCTTCTGCACGTGTACTCAATAGTTCTTGCACAACAATAATCTCAATTTTTATTGAACTATTAATTTGTAAAACTCCTTTCATATGAAGACATTACCTTCTTCTTATTATTAATGCAAAGCATTCCAGGAGTGAATTACCCGAATTTACATGTAACGCTATTTCCGAATGTATTCGAGGTGGAATTAAGTTTTTTTACGGAAAAACCGAAGAATCCGGAGTTAGATCACCCAAACTTTATCATTAGAATTTGTGCAGTAATATTGATAAAATTAATTTTAGAAAACTCACTAAATTTAGAAAATATATTTATAAAAATGACACTTCAAACAATGCAAATTCCCAGGCAGTGGGTTGGTTTACGTGAGTAGTTTCTTTCTCTCTCTCTCTCTCTCTCTCTCTCTGGGTATTTTTCTGTCTCTTACTTTCTTCTATTGGTGGCAGTGGGTGGTTTTTCCCTTCAGTTGACCCTAGGTGACTTTGTAGGCACTGTCCACAAAGTGTTCGTGGCGAGATTTTTTTAAGGGTAGTTCACCATTGCTTTTCCCCCTCCCCCTAATTTTATCAGGGCACTCGACTGGCGTATGGCTGGGACGTATTCGTGACTGTAGTCCAGGTGTGTTCACGGGGCCTGTTTGCCTGTTCTGGGGGACGAAAAACCCGAGTTTCCGGGTGAAAAAACTCCCTACGAGACCGACTAACTCATCATTAGTCGAAATGGACCAGATAAAAGTTCGATTCCCCTCACGTTACTGAGGGGAATCGAACCGAGATCTTTCTGAACAAAGGGCTTCGTCTATACCAGTGGTGTTCAACCTTTTTTACTACGCGAGCTACTTTTCTGCTACTTTTCTATAAAAAGTTATTCGGCTCACGTTTCCCCAACCTGATAATGCAAAAATAAACAACTAAAAATAAACAACTAAAAAAAATACACAACTAAAAACTTTATTTATCACTTTTAATTATTTTAATACAACAAAAAACAAAACAAATATATTGGAATAAAATATTTATTTCTCTATTTTGGAAAACCAAAGTTAGAAAAAACAACAGATTGATTACAAACTCACAAGTTACAGGAAATGCTAGTTGATTAAAAAAAAAAAAAAAGTTAATGTGAAATTTGGCATTGTTTGGATCTCGCAATATTTTCATAGTCAAGTTGATATGAAGAAGTGGCCAATCGCAGACAATCATCCAAATGATCATTTGTAATTTGGTTTCTTAATTGATTTTTTATGACTGTCATATTTGAAAAAGCGGATTCTTACAAATATGTCGATCCGAAACACGACAGAATTTTCCCCGCAATATCAGTTAATATTGGGAATTTTTCACGTGTATACTTCCAAATGACTTCATTGTTTATTGATTTTAAATGTAAACTATTCTGAATGTTTATTATCTCAGGTTCTACTTCAGCTTGGTTTATATCAAACAGTCCACTAATTTTATTTGAAATTTCTGAGATGTTCAAGTTTTCTTGAAATGGATTATTGATAAAAGATACAATCATTTCAGTTTTATTAAAATCTTTAAATCTTGAATTTATTTCTTCCTCAACTAATTCTATTTCACCAATAAATTCTTTAAATCATAGCGAAGCATTTCTTAATTTTGTTCAAAAAATTTTAATAAATATGGGAGATGTCTAAATTCGTGGTCATTTATATTTTTCTTTAATAAAAGTAAGTATTGTTGGAAGTTTTTTTGAACTTAAAATGTCAATTAAATTTTTATCTCTACCTTGTAACTCTAAATTTAAATTGCTTAATTTCGTAGAGATAGCTACTAAAAATGATAAGTGTAACAACCATCTTTTATTACTCAATTGTAAATAAATATCTCCTTTTTCATCAAGAAAAATTGTTATATCGTTAATTAATACAAGAAATCTTTCTAAAAATTGTCTTCTGCTGAGTCAGCGAACAATATTGTACAACAGAAGTTCCCTATCATCATCTGCCTGTAATTTAAATAACCGTCGTTGCAGGGCCTTTTCCTCGAATAGAATTTACAATTTTAAATGTAATATTCAAAACATCTTTTGTGTTTAATCTTTTATTACACAGTTCTTGTTGGTGAATAATACAGTGGTACATTAAAAAATCTGGATATTTGTCATCATTTTTACATAATGAAATGAAGCCTGATTTATTACCTATCATTGCAGGAGCTCAATCAGTAGTAATAGACAAGTTTAAAAAGCAGAAGTTTGTGTTGTTTCACAAATTCATCAAATGCCGAAAAAATGTCTTCTCCCCTAGTCCTTCCCAATAATGGTATAATTTTCAAAAGTTCTTCTTTACTTGAATAATCTTGAAATATCATGCGAATAAATATCATTAACCGAGCAATATCAGTGAAGTCATTTGATTCATCAAATTGTAATGAAAACGCAACACTCTGGTGAATGTCTAACATTAACCTGGCCTGGAAACTTTTCTCCGGCAATGGTAACTCTTCCTTTCGACAATTTGAAACCTTGTCTGCGGCCTAGAAGTAGTCTCTCTCTCTCTCTCTCTCTAGCGAGATCTCGAACCGAGAAGCCCCTTTCTTATAGCGGGAAACTCCTCTCTCAAGCAATGTGGATCCGGGCAGTCTCTCTGACGGCGACTCTGGACCGGGCGGCCCCCTCTCTGACAGCAATTCTGGAACCAGGATCCCTTCTGCTTGCTAAAGTCCCTTTTTATTTGGCCTCCTCTGAGACCTCGCATAAAGTTGGGCAACCGCCAAAGAATCGGTATGAGTCTTTCATCTTAAGTTTCAAGTTCGGCACGCCTTTTGTTCTCCTTCACTTTCTTTTGATTGTAAGTTGCCAGCCATTGGAAAGTTGTTTGAATTCTTTCTGATTGACTTCGGAAATGTTTACACTTAGAGCCTGCAAGCCTTTCTCATACATACAAGTTTCAATAACAATCTTTCTAATTCCGCCATGTACAGCTTCGGCGACAAAAACATTACCTTTGGTGTTAACACCCTAACATATTCTTATTAAAGCAGTATATACAGTTAACTTCAAAAGAGTTATTTACAAAAACATCCAATACAAACTATACCGAGACAAACAAAGCTCATTTTTTTACAATATTCACATGGGACTTAAGCTAAAGCTGCAATCGAGTTTTTACACTTTGCTTATAATCGTATTCACTCGGCTCGCTGTTTGACTTCCACTGATCCAAATTAATTCCTTTACCCGGACTTATAAGATAATTGACAACTTTAACGAAAAATAAATAAACAATAGCAATACACTTAAAGCGAATTAAAAATAATACAAAATAATGATAATATTTTATTTATGTTTTCAGTTTTAATTAAATTTGTAAGTAAGGAGGAATACACAAGAGATTGACCAAAAATCGCTCCGCGATCGACGGGTTGAACACCCCTGGTCTATACCGACTGAGCTACGGAGTCTCCTACTTTCTTTATTAGTGATGACTTAAATTGGGGAGTACAAAATTTAAAATAAAGCTATAATCACTGCAAATACATGAAATTAATTTCAGCATTTTACTGTCACGCGATATTTAAGCATACGCAAACATAACTGAGGTTATATGGAAGTCTGCAGCGCATTTAGGTCTCTGTTATTAAAAGCAATAACCCTCCCGACAGTCCTCGTTATAGCCGAATGCTAGTTGAAGGTAATATCGAAGCGTAGGTTATCGTATGAGCAGGGTGATTTATTTTCAGAAAGTATTTATTAAATTCCATGACGCTGTGTCCGGGAACTTTTATTCTAGAGAGGAGTTTCTGAGAAAGTATTTAATTTTATATTTATTTGGCTATTTAAATATGAGATAACTCTAAAATAATTCAATTAATTGCATAAAGCGTTAATAATACTCGAAAGAAAAACGCAGATGAAATTTGATTCATGACTGTATGAAAGTTAAAATGTTAGAATAGCCCTCTTTTGGGGTTTTCACAGATCGATTAGTGCTTTTGTAATCTTAGAATGGTATAAACAAAAACAAGAAGCATATTTCAGCATTCGTTCAGTTTTGTTTCTTAGAAAAGAGGCAGTCTGCTCTTCCCTATTAAATAGCATGCGAATAATTCCATAGCGAATCACGTATAGCAAACTTATAAATATAATTTTAGGCTAACTATACAGCTACTTAGCCAGTAAATCTCATATATTTTATAATTATCGTTTGAATAAAAAAATAAAATAAAATATCCTGTATTGGTTACCGATTATGAGCGTAGAAGATATTAACTATGATATCAATTTAAAATATCCATATGGGAGTCATTAATATAACACACCAGTTAGGTAATACTAAAAACACTACAGTAAGGTAAGTATTTCTCTCCGACAAGCAAGAAACTCCATCCACTTACCAATAAGATAAGAATGACCATCCAGCCGAAGGTAACACTTACGAACAGGTGTGCAACTATTTTCGCTACGTATAGTTGAGCTAATAAGAGGAAAACTGTTCCCTTTGACGAAATGTTCTCTCGGATCTTTAGGTGATCCCATCTGCTCACCTACCTCCGAAGAATTCGTCTACCGGAATCATTCTAACAAACATCGAAACGATATAAAGTTGTCTTAGAAATTCCTTCGGTTTCCTCTCAAAATTATCCATATGTCGTCTTTCACATTCGTTACTTCTCATTTAGTTACAAGAAGAGCTTTTATATTCGGTGTATTTCGGTAAATATTCTGTAATTTCTATAATACACCAGCATTTTTTTTCTTTTTCTAAAGAGGATGTTTTCTTCATTACAATTCTTTCATAAGTCGAAGACGTTTCCTGTCAAGACAGTCTACGTAGTTCCGCGAACCTTTCCGACTTCTATCGCTGAAGTGAGGAGATGCGTCGAGAGCTTCGCACAATAATACTCTCTCACTCTCCGGCTGATACACTCCATCCCCCCTTCATTTTTCCCCACCTCCCGTCTCTCTCTCTAGAGATAGACAGCAGGGAGAATCAGGTGGATGAGTCGCTACCAGGATCTTCCACTAAGCTCACAGGTTCGGCATGCTAAGAATTGAGTGATCATAGCGAGTGACGAAGGGCACCGGAAATGATGATTCTTTCTACAGAAGAGGAAGTAATCGCGGCTGAGGTTACGAAAGCGTGTAGCGCTTATTTCCATATATTTTGTTTCTCTACTTCCATCCCTCCCTTTTTTGTCATCTTCGAGATGCTGATTTCGTTGGCGGACGATCTACTTACATTTAGAGAAAAGAAATGTTATTGCGGAACACGACGGAAATAACTTATTAAAGTTTCTGCATTCTTTCTTTCTTTTTTTTTTTTTATTGAAACGCATCATGGATTTGCTAAAGCAGACAAGACTTATAACATCAGGTCGCTTAATTTTTTTTTTTCTATTTAATACAGTAAATGTTTTTTGATGCAAAAATTGAGAGAAAGATTTTTTTTTTCGTGTACAAAGCACAAAAAACATAAAAACTTTGATAGGAAAAATTTTTTATGAGGTCATAGGAAGTGTGAATAATATTCCGAATCGCTAAATTAATGTTAGTAATATTTGTCCCATTACAACAAATGAAAAATAAGATTTGGCTTCTAGAATTCTATTCGGTATCAATTATTTTCGCTAGAACTGCGAATTATAACTTATGAATAGATGTATTTTTTGTAATAAAACATTTTACATAAATAAGTTAACAACAATAAGGTTGTACAACAGAACACGAATTGAAAATTATAACGATACCTGTCCTTTCATACAAACTGCTTGCACATTCTGAATGCTTGACGAAAGTGAATACATGAACCAAACGGAATGTTATTTTATTATAAACACTTATTTTCTATAAAAGTAATAAGCATTTATTAGTTTACTTAAGATATTGAGATATAAAATAATTTTTAAAAAATATTTAGGTATATTTCAGCATATGTTTCATACACCTTTTATTTTTAAAAGTTAAAAACTATAAATAAATAAAAGTTATAATAGTTGATTATTTTTTTTGGAGGAGATAGGTTTGGATAGTCGGAGATGAAAAAAACCCATCTTGGGACGGTAATGGATGGCAATGCTGTAGCCAATGAAGTTCTAACTGAGGCTTGGCTATTGCTGTTACCCTCCTGCCATGATCAGAGCTTTAATAGCTCAATAACACCTTATCCCTACACTGTCCTTTACAGATAACGGTGAAGATCTTTAAGCCAGTCCTTTTAAGGACTTTAAGGTTAATTATTTTATTCTTCATGCAGAAGAAATGGATTGATTTTACCTGTCATAAAGGACTTCTCATAAATAACTTCCAGAAATATTTTATTCTTCATGCTGAAGAAATGGATTGATTTTGCCTATTGATCATAAAGGACGTCTCATAACTTCCATAAAAATGAGGTATCATTGAGTTATATTATAAGTAGGTTTGTTTTTCACAAAGGATGCTTTAATGAAAAAAAAAAAAAACAATCTCATCTCATAATGAATATTAGGTGTAAAACTTCTCAAATTAAGTAAACATTAACTTACAAAATCTCCTCAGAATAGGTAATATCACTTATAAGTATATTATGTATTGTATATATCACAAAAAATCTTTAGAAAAAATAATATCTCGTAATACTTATTCTGAGATTATTTTACGTATCATATGCAATATCTAACATCACATACATAATATATCTACGTTCAAAGAGTATTATTACTGCTTATATACATATTTGAAATAATAGATAAATACTTCACTTTAAGACATACATTTAATATTTATTTGCAACATTCAGAAGGTACATAAAGGTATTTAGATTTTTTTTAGTAATAGCCATGGAAATTTGTTACCAGGAGCGAAGAGACGTAGCGAATTCATGATAATCGTAATAACTTTACCTCCGTTGTTGATTATCTCAGTTTTTAGAATTTTTAAAGGGACACGAGAAAAAAAAAAGAAGAGTATTTTTCAGCTGAGTGGAATTTTCCATGATGAAAAGAAGTTAATCAGGTGAGAAGGAACAGGTGGGCGAAGGAGAAATTGTGGCTTTTTGGTTACAAAATCGTTATCTTTTTTCTTTCTGTGTGTGTGTGTGGGCGCGCGCGCGCGAGTTGAAAGATCGGTTCAGAATAAATGGCAAGATTCGTGGGAAAAACTTCTGTTTCTATAAAATTGTTATCAACTAATCTTATTAAAAATAAATATAGAATTTATTTATTAAGAGAACATTCTAATGCATAAAGTGATTCATGTTGAAATTTCTGGAATAAAAACTGCGTGAACTGGAACGAAAATAAATAATTGTTAGCTACATTAATTATATATACTTGGAATGAAATGATCTCAAGATCATTTCATTCCAAGTCACGTGCATGAAGTGCCACTGTTGACCTCCATGACTGTCCTTGGTCTTGAGGTCATTGCATTCCCAGACTTCGTTGAGTATGTTCATTAAATATACGTTTGATAATACTAAGGTCCACTGGACAAATGTCGGTGTGTAAATAATTAATGTAGTTAAATTATTTTCATTCCAGTGCCACGTAGTTTTTATTCCAGAAACTTTCCCAATGAATAATTACAATATTGAGCTAAACATTTTCAATACGGAAGTCATCCATAAAACTGCTAACTCTATTTTATAGTTTTATGGGCGACTTCCATAAAGCAAGACCATTGAAAGAAAGAAATAAAAATGGTTAAAATAGAATTTTCAGTAGAATCATTTTGTACGGGCTCTGTAGCTTAGTATGTTTCGACGACGTCTTGTGGTCGGAAAGACGTGGGTTCGAATCCCGTCTAGAACTCTATTATATTTTTTTCAACTGAAGGTGAGTTACCCGACCTCAAATATCTATCTATTTATTCAATTGGCATCTACAGATGCAGTATGGTCACTCCAATGCTCAGTGATGTGCCACACCAGGCCTCGCCATGTACTCGTGTTTGCTTTTCTGGCAGCCTCCACTCTCTGAATATCCATCCATCTCATTCATGGTCTACCCGTTCCTCTTCCTCCAGGAATTGTACCTTCTATTACTGTTCTGAGAAGTCCCCCTTTCATATTTTCTATATGTCCAAAATATTTTAACTTTCTTCTGTCAATATCCTTAAGGAGCCTTAAAGTTCTACCGATCTTTTTTAACTCCCATTCATTTGTACGCCTTTCAGTATATGATATCCTCAACAGCCTTCTGTAACACCACATCTCAAAAGCAGATATCCATTTCTTATCTGACTTCTTTAGGTTCCAAGTCTCACATCCATAAGTCGCTGTTGGAAAAACAGCGCATGCAAGTGTCTGACTGTTATTTTAGCCATTCCTAACCTCCTTCTGGCATCTTCTGAACAGCAGTTCTTCACATTAATAATGGATCCCAGGTACTGAAACTTGCTGACTTCCTCAATTCTTTCTCCATTAAGGTACACGTGTTTCTCAGAGCTTCTCTGTTTGTTTTTCCTTTGAGAACCATGACCTTTGTCTTGCTATGATTGAGTTGAAGTCCTCTGTTATCACTGATCTTGTTAACTTTGTCAAAATTAGTCCTAGTTCTCCCATGTCATTGCAAAGGAGTACTGTATCATCAGCATACCTCCGATTACTGATCAATCCACCTCCTATCCTAATTCCTGTCCTGAGCTCATCCAATGCTGCACGCATGATCCTTTGCATATCTACTAAACAAGTGAGGAGAAAGTAAAACGACCTCAAACGGAGGGTGGAAATGTTTTTTCTTTCGAAAACTCGGATTTTTAATCCTGCATACAGGAAAACCCAAACAATTTATATACAAAATATACTACAAGCATAAAGCTAACTAATCTATCCCGGAATAACAGTCAGGAAATGTAAAAACGCTTCGGACGGTTTTGAGTACCGTAGAAGAGTCGTTTTGTGAATGGGCTGAATATAGTTTAATTCCCTGAAACCTGAAGGTACGTGTGGGAGAACAGGAGAAAGTGTGGAAAATTTTCAAGCCTATCAAACAGATAGGCTTGAAAATTTTGTGAATATGATTTCTTCCGATATTTAATCTCTCTGTCTTTCTTTTTTTCTTTCTACTGATGAAACAATGAGTTCTCCCCATCTCCGCAGCCCAATATCAAGGATGACCATTTGTCTTTCGAATGCTCTATAGGACGCGAGGATTATATAAAGTGTTTCATCCAGAGATGGTAGGCTTTTTTTTATCTTCCAGAAAACTCATTTTTCTTACTCAAGAGAAAAAAGAAGGCAGAGAATGCATGTTAAACGACACAACACACTGCACATGAGCTTAGTTCATTCGGTAGTAAAACCAATGCAATGAAAAGAAGCTAAATCTGTCTGGCGAAGCATTTTGGTGAGGTTAAAATATATTTTTCGCTCATAGATGTTCGAAGAGAATTAGTATTACAGAAGAATATCTGTTGAGCGACTTTATTACAAAAGACTAAACAGTACTATTAGCATTTAGACATTTTCAGAACTGAATGTGTCATATTAATCGTTTATCATCTTTTAGTCATCGCTACCCTTAATCTAATGCAAGTAGATAAGAATGAGAAAGGCGAAACGTTCTGGTTGTTGTTTACACTTAAATGCAGCTGATTTCGTTTATCAAAGAAAGAGCAGCGTTTATCAAAGAAAACAAATCATTAAAAAATTTAAAAATTAAAAATATTCATTAAAAATTCACAAATGCAGTTAAAATAATATTTTTATTTACTTATTGTAAAATATATTTCTTTATCAGTATTGTTTACAATCGAATGAAATAACACCACACATCGTACAAATGGCACCTATGTATCCATAATATAGGTCCTGAAAGATAATATTGAGCGGAAATCACACATATCGAGCATTTTATTTCCTGTAATTTCTCAGCGCATGCAGACGCTACTCTGGTCATTATTAGGAAGTGAAGGAAGGTTTGTTGAACTGTCCTGCACTTAACAATTTTTATTATTTTTTTTATTAGTAAACACTAAAGCTATTCGCATGAGCAATAAATGTGTAGCAGAAGCAGCACACTAAGGAAACGACTGCACTCTCGATCACTACGTAAAGAGACATCGATGCTTGGCCGCCTTCGCCTCATCATTGATGTCATCCCGGAATAGACAAAGTACACTGACCTCTGAGATCTTCGTCGTTTTCTCTCTCACTTAAACTACGAAATGGAAATTCATCCCTAATTCAATAGCAAATGCTGGACGATGGTGTAAACAGAGACAAGAAGGAAAGCCGTATGTTTTGCGCATGCGTGTCAAACTGAAGCAGGTCAAATTAAACACATTAAGTGGATAAAGAAGGAAGTAACAAATATGAGACACTCTAAGATAATTGCATTAGACAGAGCCTTAGGACAGACTTCTAATAGACTATCCTAGTACTTCATTACTTACTAATTTGCTTTGCTTTTAAAGCGAGGCGTTAGTTCAATTACAGACTGAGGAATATCATAAGACATTTTTCTTTGTTATTAAGGATGTATAACGAGGAGCGTTCGATTCAATTAATTTGTATTCGATAACTTTAACAACTTTTATAAAACAGTTATTTAGTGCAGAAATGTTTAGCTTTACATGGATAACAGTTGCTCTCTTCATCTGTCCTCTGTTAGTGTTTCAGTAACTTTGCTAATTACTCGGACTCAAAGGAGAATGTCAAGGTCTTCGGATAAAGAGCCAGTTGGATATTTTGGAGCATATTAATAAAGGAAGAAACCCAACCCTATTACTCGTAATTCCGTACTAAGGGGGCGTGTGAAACCTGTTCCTAATGAGTCATCAAGGAAGATCATTATAATACTGTGAATAATGCAATCTTGGGGAAAGATATGCACGTACTAACATAACATACTGTTTTTCTGTTCTATTTTGGTGCTGTAACCTCTCATAAGTGTCATGGCTGTATAAAGTTATAAGTGATTTTGCAAACAGACAATGCTCTGCTTAATATGCGTCGAATTTCTTTGTACATACTAAAATAGTCGTGTTGGTTTGATTGGCTAGAATGTTCTGACTGCGTATATTGTGTGGAAGAGTAGTCACTGATTGCTTCCAGTACCAGAAGACCAAGACGGAGGTGACATTATAGCTCAATGGATATAAATTCTATCAGTATCACGTATTCTATGTATCAGGTGGCACACTGAAAAGTTGCATTACACGAAATGTTATTATTGTAAAATGGTGATATTTCATATCAACATGCGCTATCAATGATGCCTATGTTTCAGTTATTATGCACGCAAAAGGTATAATTTTAATGCAAATATATGATTCTAATTTTACAATATGCACTTCCTTGTTGGTCTTGTTCAAGTGAAGTTCTTCGGCTAACATCGCAACTCCGATTGAATCAAGTTTATAAACAGAAGACGCTTTCCTCTCTAAATGAGGCAAACCTGCCATAATACACACATAATTAACAGAGAAATGCAGTGAGCTTAATAGAGAGATTGTTAAGTCTGTGGGAAGGTCTGCAGAGATGAGTTCTGGCCACTGTACGGGATGGCACTCCACATCTTTTGAGGTCGTCCTGCAGACTCATATCTCATAATAATTCTACAGAAGTATGTGGTTGAGGGATACGTATTAATACATTCTGTTCAGCATAAATAAGTTTCAATAATGCTGCACTAATAAAATACTCTATTTTCTGTTTCGTAAGGAATCTGATGAGAAATTATTTAACAAACGGGAAAAAAAAGTTGAAATTGCTTTAGTAAAAAAAATCCCGAGACTCCGCGAAACGAACTGATACCACTAAAAAAAAAAAAAAAAAAAAAAAAAAAAAAAAAATTATATATATATATATATATATATATATATATATATATTCTTTCCTATTTTATTGACTTAGTTCAGATTGAAGTTATTATAGGCTATTTAGAGGTAATAACGAGGCAACTTTCACTGCTACTGTACGATGAATTGCTAGTGAATTGTTATTTTTTCAGTACGAGTTTTTTTTCTATTTTTTCTTTCTGAAAAACTGAGATTCGGAAAGGAAAAAAATTCACTTCCATCTAAGACCACACAATTTAAATTTCTATTGAAAAGGCGCAGGCAAGCAAGTTTTCTGAAAACGATTCAAATAGGTTCAAAATTCAAAAATTGTTCAATAGGTTCAAAATTCAAAAATTTCTACTCATCTAAATCTTCTCAACCAAAGAACACCCGTTCAGACCAACCAATTTGAAAAATTTCAAAAATTCTGTGCAATGTATTGCAAAACTATTATTTCCCGATTTTGTTATATGGAGGTTTTTTTTTTTTAATGCTGCTGGTTGAAGGCATAAAAAATACAACACACACACACAAAATAGGATAATATTTTCTACGTGCAGCTCGTAGAAAATATTATTCTATTTTTTAAAACTATTCATCATTAATAGTTTGATAACATCTTTGCTAGCCAAAAAAAATTAGTCAATCGGCTCAACGTTGAACAACTGGACGTTGTTCAACGTCCAGTTGTTAAAATAAAACTGAAATGTTCAAATAAGCTGTAAACATCATAGGATTTCAAATAAAACTTATTTCAAATAATAAAATTTGCATTGCATTTACTAGAAGTAAACAAAAAAAAAAAGACGTACGTAAAAAATTAGTACTGCTTTTAATAAGAGATTTCTCTCTATTGAAAAACGAGAAAATGGACTATAATTAAAATGATAAATAAACTAAAAAGGTAAGAGAAAGCTGCGAAATTCTTAAATAGTAGAAAGTAAATTAAGAATTTCACAGCTTTCTCATCTTTCAGACGATACTCTTCGGATAAGGGCTGTATTTAGATGGCGACAATGCCAACTCCTTTATGTTCTACATACGAATTGCAACCATGTGTTTTTAAAATCTGAGTTATTATATTTCTAACGCATCCACGCCAGAAGATCTTTGTAAGCCGTACGTGCCGATAAGAAGTGGATGGCATCCTTAATGACAGATTAAGTAGCAGGCAATCGAATGTTACAAAAATATCACTTGTGACTGATAATGGCTGATGCACAAGAATTAACTCGGCGATAGCAAAGGAATACTTTTATACGCTGTATAAATGTAAGATACACAAGGTTTAGCTTTCATGGAAGTCAAGAAAACAAATTTGGTTGTCTTTTTCAATTAGATTAAATTCTCATAAATCAGCACCTGCTGAATTATTATTATGATTATTATTCGTATGATGCATCAAGTTTTGTTTTAAATAAAGTGAACTTTCTTGGTAGCATTCCTTAACCTTACATTAGATTCTTCTTAGCGTGTTTTATAGGCCTCCATTGCGTTTCAAGGTCACTGATGCTACCTTGATAAAAGCAAACCATTCATGATCTATACCACAGTTAACGTAATCATAGCAACTGTAGCCAGTGCACGTGTGCATTGTTGCTATCAATAAAGTTGTTCAGAAATCTAGGGAAAGAGCGTGACATTGTACAATTTGGCGATTACCAAACACGAAATAGCATGCACAGTAGCAATTGTTAGTCTGAAATTGAAAGCAGACATTGCTCATGTCTTTTCCCAAACACCATTAGTGAACACGAAGCACTCACAAGACCATAATGCAAACGCTAAAATCTGAATTTATTGTCATACATCGCTTTGGTTCATTGGAGTTCTTTATTTACAGTAGTAGGGGTAGTCTGCTTGCGACACGATGTGGTAGTGGATGCAATGTTGCTGGCTGTAGCTGTAATGGAATATTTGCGTAGAACAACGGGGAGTCGGTAGAGTTATTACCATTACAATTCACTACGACCGCTATCTCACGTTTGCCAGGGGCAGAACAAACAGCACGAGATCGAGGCACCAAATTAATCCTCGTGTCGCGGAGAACAGAAACTCTGCGTATGAGAGTAAATGTGCGAGAGAAAGGAAGGCGAGTTGCACTCCACACAATAAAGCAGAACTTTAAAAGCAATAAACCTGAATTGGATTGTCGCATTTAAAGCATACATTCGGAATGAGAAAATGCATTTATATAAGTGGAAACAAACAGTTGCAACGAACGCAGACGCTGCCGTAACAAACTTTCGACACATTGTAAATAGTAATGTAATACGAGTTACAGTCAGTAAAGTCATCATGTTATGTAAATAAGTTATAAAAGGGGACAAACATTAAATACCATAATAAAAAATATTCACAGTGCTTATTGGAAGTTGATAAAAGAACTTGTGCCGTAACGAGGGCGTGGCGAAAGAGGCGCCCAACTAGGTTTTGGGGTGCAAAACGTAAAAAATGTAAAAAATAAAAATAAATAAATAGATATAAAAGTCCGCTATTTTATATTGTATTTTGAAATTTCGGCAATACGTCGCTTTAGAAACACAAATTCTGCAATTCATTTTGATGGGGTTAATAGTAAGTATTTAACACATTGGATTTAGTAAAATTTAACTTGTTACATTTAAATTTTTCAAAATTTTTGTCATTTTTGAGTTGGGGGGGGGCGAAGTTAGACACTTGCCACAGGCGCTTCATACCCTCGTTACTGTACTTTCCTTGTGATAGTTTGAAATCGCAAACTGAAGCAACTTTTTTTTTTTTTTTTGACTGTAAATTGGCGTGTTTATTGCGGTTACCTGTTTTGCAGGACAAAAAAAAACTCGAGTTTCCATAAGGAAAAATGCTATCATCTCCGGATGAGACAAGCTAACTCATCTACAGATGAGATTTTTTCTCAACTAGGACACGGAAAAAAGTGTTTGGACCTTAAAAAAAAGCTGTATATTTACAAACATTTCAAAAAAGTCTTTATTGGCAATCCACATGTACTGCAGTTGGAAACTTCAAAGAAACCTTTTTATTTCCCCAAAATTTCATTTCGTTCAAGGTTATTCTATATTGGGTTTGGGCCCATCATGCTATTCTTCCCAAAAAATGTTGCAATTCATCCGACATCGTTACGGAAAAAGACAAGGAAATTTCATTTTTAGAAAACTTTGGATAAGGAAATTTGATAATAATCACTACTGACCATGAACATTTCGTTGGATAGTTGAGAAAAGGGATGACTCTTTATTTGGATGATTTATCGTTATTTATTTCTTTAATAACATTCCTACTCAAAGAAGGAAAACTTGGAATATAAGTTTTAAAAAATAAATAAAATCTTTAAAAATTATTTATAATAATAATTAAAATATATAATAACAAATAAAAAGTATAAAAATAAATTTAAAAAATTACCCCAATCCACGGTATTAATATACTATAATGTTTGTAACTTTTCGCGTGTGTGCGTGTGGGGGGGGGGGGGGGGATCACATAAAAATAAATTAAGTGCAATAAGTGGGCCGAGTGTTAGATAAGATTGAACACTCCTCTGGTAGGTTCTATTTTATCTATCCAGTGACCCACCTACAATTTATATGCCCATCTATAGTTCCCTCATGAATGAAAGAATTTACCTACTCGGTGAGTAGATAAACGGCTTCCCTCAGCTCGTGATAAGCGGAGACTGACTGATATTGATTGATAATGTAAACTTCCTGACACTCCACTCAACCCCATGGAATGCAAAGCAGATTTTAGTCTTTCTCTCTGTTGTAAGAGCAACACTAAAAATGCGGAAAAGGAGAGAAGGAATTTAAACAGTCGGAACACTTGTTGTGGCATGATCAGTAGACACTTTCAAGACGTTCGTCAACAGATATTTTTGTACTTATCTAGATAGCTTACGCAAGAAATGGACTTAACAGTGTTTCGATTTACTATCGTGAATCCAAAGAGGGTTTCCGTAAACACCTAAACGACTCTGATAGTGGCTAAGAATGGCAAGTTGGCAGACTGATCGCCGAGTCCATCTAATTCATTGACTTGGAGAGGGGTACTTGTGACTGTTGATAAAAGTAGGGAAATGAATGGAGAAATTTTAGGGGAAAGAATGAGTATCGTATGAGAATTGTAAATTTCAAGTTCTTCGAATACTGTAATGTGAAGACAGGCTATTTCTCTTCTGTGACATCACTGAAGAGAAATTACCTCTCTCTCTATCCGTCTTTCATTCAGGTTGTTTCATCCTGGAATCCATATTTATTCCAAGTCAGAAAAGACACTATTAGAACTTTTATTATTATTATTCAAGGTCTACAGAACTAACAAGAAAATGGTTCTTTGAATATCGAAACGTCCAATACTTAGTTTTTGAAATAAGCCATTAATGGCTTTGATATATATTCATTTTCAGCATTTCTATAAAGGAATGACATACAATAACTTAAGAATCTTAGCGGATTTTCTTTTTCTTCTAAAGAAGTAAACGTATTCAAGTCAGCGATATACTTTCTAACGCACGAGGCAAAATACTTCGGTTCAATTTTTAATTTTCCTAAATCGGCGTTTTTTTTTTGTGTGTGTGTGTGTGTGTGTGTGTGTGTGTGTGTAAGAGTATTACTATAGTATAATACGACATGTCATTCCCGGATCCTGCAATTGCAGTAATCCATACCTAGACACTTCGTGACAAAAAATAGTCCAAAAACTCATATTGGTACTGATTATATATTTCTGTTATAGTGAAGAGGTGATCCCTGCGGGACCACACACACACGCCTTTAAAGAATACCAATTTTTGCAATACAATTTAGAAATTGCTATTTTTCCCCCTTATTAAGTAGATATCAGATAAAATTTCTTACTTTTAAATTAAGATAAAACCAAAGTATCAGAAAAGCGAGGGATACAGAGTTGACTAGATCTGAAAAAAAAAAAAAAAAGTATTGAATTTTTATTTGCTTTTATTTCACTCTATTTAGGGCATTTTACGATATTAATACCTTATTATCATAGATGAACTCAATCTAAAACCATTAAATTAACACATGTACGACAAATATGAAAAGAAAAGCTCACCTCACTGTAGTCATCTATGAGTCCAAGAGCTGAAGTTGTCAATTATCATAACAGAAGTCCCAATTGTAACTCTAGCACTTAACATATTGTGTATTAATTTACTATATAATTTTTATTCTTATTATTCTTGTTATTATTATTACGTGACTCCAGGGAGTCCAAAGACATCGAGGGAGGACACCTACTCTACAACTCTCCTTTTAGTGTGTTTAAAATACTGTAACATTAAATTTTCAGTTATTTAATATGCTATTTGCATATATACAGGGGTTCCCACTCACAAGAAAAACACAGGAAGTATTTATTCATTATTTTTAGCAGAGTTTGCTAAATTAGTTACCTCTTCAGAAATAGTAAAATCTATAGCTGATGAATGTTTTAATTTTTCACTTGTCAAAAGGAGTCCATTCGTCAAGGGAGTTTGTAGTTGATTTCTTATCACTGCTGAAAATATTCTTTTCAGTTGCTGCTGATGAATGAGGGAGGCACAGTACAGCTTTAACTAATGTTGCTAAATTAGGAAACATTTGTTCTCTTACAGCATTTTTCATTTCAAAACTTTATTTCAAAACACCATGAATTCTTGATTTTTTTACAATGCTTCTACAGTCTTCGATAGTTACCATTCTCTATCAAGCTCTTCATAACGCCCCTAGATATACATTTTCTACGTCTAAAATCTGACCCTTGTCGGTTGTATTTATCTTTTTAGTGGGCTCCAAATTATGCTTGCATCAAGAAAATGTGGTTATTCATATTAAAATATTTAATTTTTTTTTTCACTTGTTTTCATTGTTGTGATGATGTTATAACGCACGAGAAGTGTTTGAATAGCGAAGAATATATTTTCATCGGCTAATGCAAGTTCAGATTGCGTGAGTATCGGATCAGGGGAAGAGAAGGTTAGCTAACAGTGAGAGGGAAAAAAGAGAAATCTTGCTTGTGTCCCTGAATGTGACGTATGGGGAGGTGGGAGAAAATAAAAATATTAAACTCAAATGTCTAACTCATGTTGTTGTTGTTATTATTGGGAAAGAAGAAAGTACTGGAGCTGTTGGCAAATGTACTAGAACACTAACAATGTATAAAAAGTACTAGATCTAGTACGAAAGTATTAGTAGTGGTCACCTTGAACCCAACCGTATCATAACAACTCAACAAAAAACTAATGTCTAGATGCGCGAAGCAAGAATGCTTTTCATATTCCCCGTTATCTGCAGAGCACAATATAAGGATAGATTGTAATTGAGCTCTGATCATGGCAGGAGGGTAACAGCAATAGCCGAGCTTCAGTTAGAACTTCACTGGCTACAGCAATGCCATCCATTACCCACCCTGGGTACCCATTTTAGTCGCCTCGTACGACATGCATGGGTTGCAATGGAGCTATTCTTATCCCGGCCACCGCACGGTGAATCCAAACGAAAACTTGGTTGCCCTTAGGTGAACTATGCGAGTCATATTAATAAAGAAAAGGTGCACCAAATTAAAAGTTATTTATACTTAATATTTAAAATATTTTAAAATAATCTAAATATTATAAATAATAATATATCACTTTACTTTTTCTTTTATAAATTATACTATATAAGCTGTATTTTTTAAACTATGTGATTTTTATTTTATTGTTTTTAACATGATACCCAGACACACACACAAGAGTTTTAAAACAACTGATGCCGTGTGTAAGCAATGTTACTGTAGTTTAGAATAAATGGGGGGAAATGAATACCATTTCTGCTGGAATTGGCCAAGAAGTATTTGTAGAAAAGTCATAATGCGATAACAGGGCTTTTCTAACACAAGTAGCTAGAAACAGTCCTTAAGGGGGGGGGGGGGTGTCAGATAGCCGTACTGCCCTGTTTTGGACAGCATCAAGAACTTTTAGAAAGACTGTTGATCCACCACTCCGATATATAAACTCCACAGTCGTGATTTTTTTGACAATTTTATCACTATTTTTTTAAAACGTTTCAGCAGCCTCTAACGTACCAGAAATTACTATGTGACATTGAAAATAAGATTAACGCATAACATCCATTTTCAAGATTTATTATGAATAAAAATAATTTCTGAAATCTGATTACAAATTCATTTCATGATAATTGCAAAGGTTAGGCATACGTTTATAATTCGTATTATGTTTTATGACAGCAAAGCAAATAACTGCCGATTATACTAGCGCGTGATGAGAGCCTTATGTCTACATTGTGACATTTATAATTATAAAGCTACCCTTGGCCACTTAGTTTAATTATTAGTCTTCTCTTTCTCCTCCAAAGAGCTCTTATAAGCAGATCAATGTTTATTCCAGCAAATGCGGTGGGTAATTAATGATAATGGACCGTACAATGTTTCATGTGTTTTGGTACGGAAACAAAACATTATAACCATAAAAGAAAGATAAACCGATTCCACTATGGCATTTTCATTGAATTATCTTAGGTTCTATTTAATAATCACGCAGCATGTGTTAAATGCAACTCAATTCTTCATTCATTTTTTTTAGCTTTTTTTCATTTAAACTCTGCGCGCAAAAAAGAATTTGAAGTGCATTTAACTCATGATAATGTATTCTAATGTTAACGAACTGAATGAAAATAATATAAAAAAGGTTAAACTCCTTGAAGTGATTAATTAAATTATTTGCATTTTTATAGTAATCAAAGAAACACGATTGCATTTCCTCTTACACACTTGTACCGTGAATAGGTTGAAGGATGGGAAGAAAGAATCAACATTAACGCTGACATATTCGCAGACTATTTTTTTAGGAAATTCATATAATGCTTATGAGATACATATTGCATCCTTCTTCCTTATTTATAAAGAATTGCTAAGGATATCCATTAGAAATTCGTTATAATCAACATTCCTTAAATCAGAGATTAATACAATTATCTTTTGAAATAAGTTTAAAGTAAGCAACATTAATCTGGAATTATTTTTCCATTTATGACATGTACATATAATATAGCAACAAAATATTGTGTCTTTATTGAACTTTCTACTTTTCGCTGAATTCTGTTTCTCTTTGGAACAGTATTCTTATTATTGTGTAGGTGTCATTACTTTGTATGCTCTGCATGCTGTTGCAGATCCTTAACGTATACGCTGATCTTTCGCAGTATACTGAGTTACAATAGTGAAAAATTTCAGAGCTATTATAACAGCTAGTTCTCTTTCATAACACCTAGTAAATTCAGTTTCAGCATCAATTACAATACTGTTAAATACAGCGGCAATGAGATAGTACAATCAGTGCAAAGGTGAGCATCAATACAAACATATTAAAAAAAAGAGTTAATTTCATTCACCCACAGAGCGGTTGGTTCAGACCATTTTCCTATAGTTAAAGCTTAGATTATCAATACTTATGCCGACAGAATTTTCTAATATCTTCGATGTGTATACTACAACGAAAAATACAAAACGAATGGGTTACATTAAGGACAAAATTTCAAAACGCAACTTAATAGTTCTGAACTGCACATAATTTAGTCAATGAATTTAGCCAAAGTCAATCTTCTGTTAAAAAAGCAATAATCTAATATAAAAATGGTGAATTAAGTCAGTCACAGTGTCAAAATACAGAAAAAGCGGAGAAAGAGGGATTGGCAGAAATCCATTATAGTCGATGGTAATATAACACGTTTATTACATAAACATGAAAGAAATTGCATCTTTAGTTATGCCAAGAGCAGAGGTTTGAAGGAAAAATAATAAAAAGTCAAGGAGTTTGAAATTGAAATGAGAGTTGATGAGAATTGAAGATGCAAAACGGAAAGTTCCTACACTTATTTTAATGAATTTAAAACATAATATAGAACTGTGCATGTCTATATAGGTAAACAGAGTTCATGAAAGCAAATGCAGAGAGTAAAAAAGGTATTAATTAACGAATACATTTATTATTAATTAACCACAGCAATTAATAATAGATGTCGTGTTAATTATAGCATTATTAATAAATACATTATGAATTAATTGTCTATTCACTCTTATTCAAACCATTTTCGAGTTTGTAGATTCCCAGGAGACACTTCTCGCCGGTATTGAACGGCAGTTTCTTTCAGAAGGTATAAAATTAATGTTTTTCATTTGCCTTAATTTAAAATAATTAAGTCTTTTAGTCTAATTAAATCCAGAATTTTTGACGTGATGTAAACATATTAATGGGACCTTGCTCAGCGTTATTGATATTTGCATTACAAATATCAATAACGCTGAGCAAGAAATCAATCAACAACATTTAAAATACAGAGTCGTAGCAGAATTTAATGTGTTTGATAGCATACCAATTTCGATTAGCATGTTGTTCTGTTACTGTAATTTTATTGCAAAATTATTATTATCATGATCTCCAAAAAAAGTAGCCAGATTATGTATCACCTAATGGTGAGAAGCAGATCCCAAAATGCGATAGCGTTTTCAAGTTCAAGTCCTATCCCATACAACTAGGTGGAACACCTGAATAGCGTAGACGAACTGGGGCTGAAAGAACTGGTTTCGAAACACGTCTAGAAAACGAAGAACATTTATAGATTGTTTTATTGAAGATGCTTCGACTGATCTGATGCAGAGGTGGAGAATTTCCTCTTGTAAAAAAAGGCCTTTTTTAAAAGAACACATCCGTTAACAGATATATCAAACCTTGGATATCAGATTAAATACTATATGAAGTCTTTTATTTTTATTTTTTACGTCGTTTATTTTTTAAAAAGTCATCAGACCTATCGGATTTGGAAGGAGTATAACTAAAAGTCCGACTCTACTTGCTGTTCCTAAATTAACATTTTTATTTTTGTAGGGTAGAACTCTGTATGTTAAGTACGTTAAGAAACAATTTTTTTTTCTCACGACATCCCGTAGTTCTCTGGAAGAACTACGGGATGTGTCAGATAATAATATCATTAATTAAAATCTGTGCTGTGTATAAAGTATAAGAGAAAAGACTTAAAGTGCAAAAGGTAGGAAAGTAGTAATATGAGATGTTTTTTATGGTATCATCATATAACGTTATTAAAAATAAAAGAAGGAAATGAAAAATAAAATCGTGGATCATCCAGACACGTTTTCGCTCAGCCCAACAATTCATGCAATAAGATACAACCCTATTTTGAAACTAAAATATCTTGAGTCAATTAAAAGTTGTTTTCATCTTTTGATTAAGACGAAATACAGACTACGTATTGTATTGAGATATTTACATAACAGTAATAGACTTCGAAATTAGTTGACATTATAAAGGTTCCGCACCAATGAAATATGTGCTGTATTCCATCAAAACATTTAGTAATTTGCATATCCACCCAGCGAAATTTATCACTTATTTGTATCAAAGATTCTGTATAAAATCAATGCAAACGAACAATGAAAAACCGCATCAATTTATAAAAGAGCACTCAAGCCCAAGTTGTTTACTCTCCATTTTACGTGAGAGTAAAATCGTCACCATAACATCCGGTTTTTTTAATCAGTGTGTGATGGCTATTCTGGAAGTTGGCGAGTGCCTTCCAAAGCAATATGATTCAGAAAATAGCCATAAAAGCGAATCTTTCATACTAAGCAAACAAAATAATGAATTTTGAGGAAAAGATCAGACAACAGTACCTCTTTTTAGTCAGATCATCGCCGACCATTTTTGTTTAACTTGTTTCAATATTATTATGCCAACTGAATTTAATACGTACAGAAACACACAAGAATTAGAGTTAACAAAACAATAGCCAAACCTACACTATTATATGGAAGTGAGATATGGATCTTCGGATAAGAAATATAGAGAATTCAGGCAGCAGAAATGAAATTCCTCAGAAAAACTAACCCTATTAGATTAAAAAAAAAAAAAGAAATAGTGAAATAATTAAAAATCTTAAAATTAATTCCATAACAGACTCAATGATTAAATATAGGAAAAACTGGCTAGATCATATAGTAAGATGCAGAGAAAAAGATCACCAAAAAGATCTTAACAATATAAGCCTAGAGGAACAAGGAATAGGGGACGACCAAGAAGAAGATGGACTGAATCTGGAATAGGCCACTTGGCCTAGAACCTGGATAAGAAGAAGAAGATGGACTGAATCTGGAATAGGCCACTTGGCCTAGAGCCTGGATAAGAAGAAGAATTTAATAATGATGCATCAGAAGGAAGATGATGTGAGGTACATGTTCTATACAAATATAGTTGCAGACTCATGGGCCCAAACATTATAACCACTTATCTAGTAGGGTGTTGGACATCCTTCGCGGAGATAACCGCTTACACCCGTCTTCTCCAGTAGACCATGGAAGGTGTCCTGAGGTATTGTGGACCAACTAGACAGAATGATGTCCGGAAGTCAGCGACTGAGCAAGAAAATGAGGAGAAATTTGTGATCAGGCAAACCACATAGAATACTTGGATATGCTCTTTGAACTAAAAGCACAATGCAAGCTTGTGACGCCATTTTGTTGTTAGAAGATTCCAGATCCACTGGGCCACATTATCACCACGACGGGAAATACCTGGTCCGAAACAATCCCCAGGTAAGAATTAGCGGTCACGATGTGTTCGGTGGGAATGAGAGGATCCAGTAATGTCCATAAGAATAATTCCCATACCAGGATACCGTCAACCTGGCCGTTCGAATCTTGTCCAGGACGCGAAGGATCTTTGTTAGGACTTTTCAACTGAAGGTGAGCTAGCTGTTCTCATATGGAAGTGGAAGCGTTATTCTTTACCCCCATTAACTCGGGTTTTTCATCCCACAAAACAGGCTAACCCAGCCATTAGAACACACACAATTAACGGACATAATACAAAGACCCCCAGAGCCTCAGTTGCTTCCAAAATAACCTGATAACCACTCTTGCTAGTTTCCAGCAACCGGAAACTCGCAAATATTGCGTAATTGAAAAAGAACATTCAAGAAGGGAAGAGAATAGTCTATTACAACCTCACAATATAATTACGTTTACATTATTACTAGCCTGATATCGTTTTCCGAATCTGTTATTTGTCATGAGTGTCTTGGTTATCCTCTGGGTCTCCTTTCTGTCATCAATCTGACTGGCTGTAAACATTATGACAGGTTGATGGCCATAATATTTTTGCCCATGAGTGTATATCGGGACTCCTTCCAAGTAATGTGTTATGAACCCACCTGATATTATTATTACAGACAACTCCAAGGAGTCCTTAGACTCATCGAGGGAGGCCCTAAACATCATGTCTACAACTATTCAGCTTCCACACAGTATCTAACATACCTTGACTTGAACCCACTCACAGTCATGGCACCCACAACACACTCTGGCAACTTATTTCACTCATTCACCACTCTCCATGCAAAACACCTAGTTCTAACATCTTTGCTAACCACACTCTTGCCCAGTTTCCATGGATGGCCCCTAGTCCTCCCACCACCAGATCTGAAAAATATCCTCTGAATTAATCTTATAGAAACACTTCAGTAATTTGAATGTCTCAATCATATCACCCCTCTTCCGCCTATCAACCAATGTCTGCAACCCACAAATCTTCAACCTGTTCTCATAAGGTTCATTCCATAGACCTGCTATCATCTTGGTCACTCGTTTCTGGATCCTCGCAACCTCCTCCTCATCAAGAAGAAACCTAGGTGACCAAATCTGGGCACAGTAGTCAAAATGGAGTCTTATCAAGGCTCGATACAGAGGAACAATAACTTACTTGTCTCTGCTCGTCAAAGTATTCTTCAGCAACCAAGTGATTTGATGAGCTGATTTAGCCACTTTTGCAATGTGCCCCGAAACTTCAACTCCCTATCCACCAACCCTCCCAAATCCCTGGCCTCATCAATCTCCTGGAGTACAGTTCCTCCAATGTGGTATACTGCTGCTGTTCTTTTCACCCCAAAATGCAAAACCTTACATTTTTCTACATTAAATTGACATCCATTCTCCTTAGCCCAGTCCTCCAATCTATCCAAAACGTCCTGCAAAATTTTGACATCATGTGCATTCACTATTGATCTACCCAATTTTGCATCATCAGCAAACAAATGAATAGTTCCTCTCAGATCCTTTCCTATATCGTTAATGAACAAATATTGCGTAATTGAAAAAGAACACTCAAGAAGGGAACAGAATAGTCTTTTGCAACCTCACAATATAATTACGTTTACATTATTACTAGCCTGATATCGTTCTCCGAATCTATTATTTGTCAGGAGTGTCTTGGTTATCCTCTGAGTCTCCTTCCTGTTATCAGAAAGGAGACATCAGACCATTAAACATCTTTTTTTTTGATGGTAGAATTTAAATTTCCCCATTTCGTTTAATTTAAGTGTCCCTATTGTCTTAAGTAATGCTCCTCCGCATTTATGAATGCTAACACTGTTAATTTAGTTTCTGATTATCCTCATTTTTAATATGATTCTGCCCTTGATGCCATTCGTTCACTTCCCCGCTATTTCTCCGAACTCGCATATGGGTGGATTCCAATTTTTGATGATCCGTTTTACTTCTAACTCATCTTTGAGATCAATGTTCAAATTCGATTTATTATTAGTTTATTTTGAACACGATCTTATACAGGTGGTTTAGTATAAGATCGTGTTCAAGCTTTGCATATTCTTGTTTATTCCCATATTTAATTTGCCATTTTCACACAAAAAAAAATTGCGTAAATAGCTAAAAGTGTTTCTCCATGTTTCTGTCCGTTTTTATAATTTTTGTATTTTATGTGCCATTTTTATTTTATATTTCTTTCGTTTTGTAGATATTCAGTTTAGGTAAAGGGTTTTTAAGTATTTAGATTCATTCAGAATCATCTTGATAAATTATCCAGCTTAGTTTAAGTTTAATGCCACTGTTATTCATAATATTATTTATATATCATGAGTAGCAGTGAGGAAATCCCGTTTTTCATCCATGCCTTACACCTTATTTTACGTCAAGTGATTATCAAACTATTTTTCCAATTAATATTAACTATTGACTTAATGCTGTATATTGTTCTGCATATGTTGCCATCCGCTCCATATAGCTGTAGCAATTTAGCAGCTTTTCTCTCGACAACGTATATATATTACTTATATCTACAAATTTCATACAACTTATTGTTACGTTCGCATGATTTCTCAACTATTTTTTCTTAAAGTGAAAATCCGATCCTAACAATCTCTACTTCGCCTGAACTCAACTTGTTCTTTACCAAGTTTCTCTTCGTCCATACTATTTCTTACTTTCTTCTCAAGTATGCTTGCATGAATCTACCGTGGAATATCTTTATTTAGTCCACACTCCTCGAACGAAATAAACAAACTTAAACTCTAAAGTTCAAGCACAGTGTGAGGATCAGCATGCAATTATCCTGACCTGGCACCGATTCTCAGTAAGGCAGTTGCGTAACATTAATCTAGACTTCATATCCAGTCCCACGCTGTCTTGTTAAGGCACAACGGAAGATGATACAAAAAACATCTATTTAGTTCAAGAGGATACTCACTTTACACACACACACTTCAAAAACTCCGAAATATTTGCCCAAATAGCAATAAGGTGAATACGAATTTCTTTTTGGATGCGTGCAGATGCACGTAAAAGGATAAGAGATTTTTACTTACTGCCGAGAGAACTTCTTTGAGAGAGAGAGAGAGACTTATCAGCAAATTTTATATACGCCACTTATTGATCGGAGCTGATAGAGAGTGCATAGCTACTCTAGCTTCCTGGTAACTCAAGGAGCATTCTGAAGTAAACTGATGAATGTAAGGAACAAAGTATTGACATATTGCCATGTTTCTTTTCACCACCACATCTCCATGACAACATAAATGGAAGGAAAAAAATCACTACACCATCCCCTTTAGGGACCTCTAGGTAGTGCGCCTGTTTGATTGCGGATAGGATCACGAACGTGATTCCTGAGTGAAAGCGGGCACATCCGTGAAAAGCCAGAACTTTTTCCCCTCTTCTAAAACGAGAAATGTTGTAAAAACTTTTTTCATTTCGTTTTATAAAGGTTTCCATCTGCTACACTACTTTAATTATTTTCGAGAATAAAAATTGGGAATGGCCTGAGGCACTATGTTTCTATTAGAACAGTCGGACTTAAACTAATCAATAACACAGTTCTAATTGCACTTATATAATTATTAGATACAAAGTACTCTTAATATGTATTACAGGATCGATAATACGAGAGCGCTTTTTTTACATTTAAATTAAATCTTATGCCACTAAGTTTCTATATTTTCGTACTCACAGAAGGTAATCCAAAGTAGTTAGGAGATATACGCTAACCACTTGGCCAGCCTGTTGGCTGAGTGGTTAGCGTATCCGCTCTCCAGCCAAAAGGCTGCGGGTTCGAATCCCACCGTGGGCATGGATGTTTGCGATTGTCTGTGGAAATACTAGTGGTCGGCGGTAGATGGCGATGGTGTAGTTGCGGTCAGTTGGTGGATTGAGTGGTGGAGACAGTTGTAGAGTAGGTGACCTCCCTCGATGAGCCTCTGGGCTCCCTGGCGATCTCAAATAATAATATACAAGCGAGAATTTAGTCTCCCCACCCCTTACTTAATAAGGATTATCAAGCTTTATAAATTTCAATTCCAGTCATCGACTATTGTTATTGAGAAATTAGTAACGTAGTCGGTTTCAAAGCTCTCTCTTTGGAAAGACTTAGGTCTATGACGCGAAGAACCATCAGCAAGGCTTTTCATTTGAAGGTGAGCTAGCGGCTCTCATTCAGGGTAGCTGGGTTGTCATAATGTATTTAATTATCCTACTTTAATTATCCTAGTATTAATTAGGTTTCAGAATGACTTAGGAATTGGCCTGTTTAACACTGGTAAGAGCACAACGGGTTGTTATTTGTACTGTTATTGAATGAGAAAATAGACAAAAAAATATGGAAGCTACTCCAGCCAAAAAAAAAAAAAAAGCCGTTTTCCAAGTGCGTTTAATTATATTTAATTACCAATTGCAGTTGAATCTAGATCAATTTTAAGGCTTTTGTATCTTTACACGATCTGCTAATTGTAGGATGCTATTTAGAATCATTTCGTCTAATTTAATGACCAAATGGTGCAATTAAAGTTAAAACTGAGATGATCTAATAAATTTTAGTAACAATTCGAAATAATAGCTTTCGTTAAAACCTGTTCAATCAAAGAAATCAAACTCCAGTTGTTTGATTGCTTCAATTATGAAACTGAATCTAATAGGTGATTACATATTTAGTGAAAGGAACAAAAAAATAATAATTAATAAACAAAACTATAATTTTCTGTCATATCATTTTGGTGAAAATTTAAACATACTTTAAATTAAGCGATCATCCTTTGCACGAAATATGTAATTACATAATAATAAATTTAAGTTTTTAGGATTACGGCTATCTTAACTGTATAATTTAATTCTAGTAGAAATGTCCATCTTTTATACATGAACGCGGCGTTTTTTAAAAATAGCAGCTGTAGAATTGAAACGAGGTTGAGACCTGCTGACAAAGAAGAATTGTCATTGTTTAAGCTTGGTTTAAAAAGGAGATAGTAGATCAAATAAGATAACGGAAATTGGGTTATATTGGTCGGAATTTGATACAACTAGTAACCGACTAGTTTCGCCACGTTAACTAGTGGCTTCTTCTGGGTTTGATGAGTATATAAACTTAAAATAACCAGCTTTGATTATGAATCAATACATAACTGAAAAAAAAATATACCGGATCTACAGGAACCGTTACACAATAAAAATACGTGGAGCGTGGATGCTGGCACATGGTCAGTCAGTGTTCAGCAGGTGTGCCCTATAGTTACCGCGAAATTAAGCTCTGATGTGTAGACAGATCTCATAAGTGATTTCCAAATGTCACATAAGATGTTCATCCCTTGGTTTCTATTTAGGGTACCTCGTGAGCGGATTACCACTGTGGCTTCTTTTATGTTGCGGGAGCTGTGCTCTTCTTCTTCTATGTATTACATAGAATTTCTATCCCATTCAATGTTGTGATGAGTGCGTTGGAAAAATGGAATGCCAATATTGAACTGTCCCCTCTGTTGTTGTTGTTGTTGACTTCTCCAATGTGCTCCTTTGGTCTCATTTCTAGACTTCTTGAAGTTTGTCCGATGTAATTAAGGCCATAAGAACATGGGGTATTTTAAATTCCAGGGTGTTTATTGAAAGCTTTGTGGGTCACCATAACAATTCCGTACTGTCCTAATCGGTTTGAAGGCTACTCTAATGTTGTGAGACCTTAAGAGATTGGCACTATTTTGTGAAAGTACGCCAACAAAAGAACGGACTACAGCTCTCGCAACATAAAAGAAGCTACAGTGATAATCCGCTCACAACGTACCCTGAGCAGAAACCAAGGGATGAACATCTTATGTGACATTCGGAAATCACTTATAAGATCTCTCAACACATCAGAGCTTAATTTCGCGGTAACTATAGGGCACACCTGCTGAACACTGACTGACCATGTGCCAGCATCCACGTATTTTTATTGTGTAACGGTTCCTGTAGATCTGGTATATTTTTTTTTCAGTTATGTATTGATTCATAATCAAAGCTCGTTGTTTTAAGTTTATATACTCACCAAACATAGAGGAAGCCACTAGTTAACATGGTGAAACAGTCGGTTACTAGTTGTATCAAATTCCGAACAATAAAACACAATTTCAGTTATCTTATTTAATTAATTTTGTGGTCGAAAAATAACATATCGACAAGAATAGTATATAATGTCAGTTAATTAGGTGTGTTCTAAGGCACCTTTGTCTGCCTTACAGATTTCTAACCCCTTGTTTCCGGAAGGATAAATCCTGGCATCTATTTGGGTGTATCGAAAAGATGCATAGCTACGGAGAAACAAAGAGAAAAAGGAACGAAATCATCATCTGTATCTTCTTGGTATAAACGGTTGGCTCAAATAGTAGAGATCACTGCATTTCAACAATGAGTTTGAAAAATCTCGACCTTTATAACATTCCTCATTGATTTCCTCAATTTATCACGTGATGTAATGTAACGTAACAAATTATTATATCCAAAACAAAACTTTTAAACAGCCCACTAACACTAAGAAATGTTCAACTTTCAGCGAAGAGCCATTTACAGGAAACTGAGATATTTATTTTAAGGATTACAATTTTAATTCCAGAGGCTGTGCTCTCTCTCTCTCTCTCTCTCTCTCCACACACACACACACACAGAGAGAATGACTTTATGTCGAGATATCTCATACAATGTCTCCCAAAGTTTTAAGCAGATGAATATTGTAAAGTGAAATCCAGATTGATTAGAATTTATTAAAGTTGAATGAGAAATTCTTGACAAGCTAAGAAGGAAGTGGAAATGAGCAGTTCTTGTCTATGATAGAAACCGGTAATTATGCAATTGTCTTTTTCACTTTTTAACGTGTTTCCAGGTAGGGTATCACAGAATTCGAGGGAACAACCAGTTGGAGATTTTGTATTATTCTTTTGAAACGGGGGTGCATTCATTTAGTCGGCAATTTATCAGGAAAAATGCTCCATCCAATGTTTCGGTTGAATTAACAACATATGTCCACAATAACAGAAATTTGTTTTTTTTTATTTCTGTTTTTTACTTTGATGAATTCTTTTAAAAACGTTAAATTAGCGGGTGACTGTCTAGCCTGTCGTGTATTTGATTACGTAATAATTGCATCCTGTATAAATGCAGTATTGAATTATTTTCTGTTCCATAGCATTAGTGTCCGATGCACACTAAAATCAGATTATTAATCCACAAGAAACAAAACTAATTTCACATTTTTTTTAGCAAAATTATTTTCGCGATATTTATAAAAACCTAAACCTGTTTTGAAATTTCCTGGAGTTATACATTTCATAGTTGTGCTTAGTAATACTAATTCTTATTTTATACAATACTAGTAGACCTTCAGCGCGTATTATGGAATACTAAGCTGTTGTGGCATTAAGAAAAATGACGACAGCTCTTCCTCAAATATCATGGCCTCTTGCCTTGACAACGTAATATATTTAATACGTCATAGATCTAATTTACAATGTGCTGTAATACAATGTACTGTAATTGTAATGTAATGCAAAACGTAATATATTTGATGGAAGCAAAAAGCCAGAAAGTACAAGAACAAACGTTTTCCCATATCGGACTCGCTACGACAGAAGGTCAGTGTGGCATGTTTTACGTTCCATTGTCATGAGGAAAACTTCATGACAGAATCCAGATCTACCGCAAATATAAACATATTACGTATTCTGAGATAAGTAGAATGGCTGAGTGGACGAGATCAGATCAGTATCACAGCACGATTTGGTCGGAAAGACTTCGGTTTGCCTCTTTCGTAGTACGATGGGAAGTCTTATAAAGGCTTTATAACCGGAGGTGAGTTTGCCGCTCTCTTTATGGGATGACAAGATTTTCCTCTCTGAATATATGCAACCGTCCAGATAACACACACACACACACACACACACACACACACACACAGTTATAAAAATAGCAGGCTTAGAGTTGCTTTTGCAATATCTAAACAACTAAACTATGTGACTAACTCATCCAAAAATTTCTTTACATAACAAATTGTATGTAATGAGTCTTCATTCAAAAACGCATTTTTAATTTAAGATGTTTTAGCTCCTACGAAGGGAATATTAAGAATTAAACTTCATATTGGTGATTAAACAAAATCTCTTAACTCTCATTACTTTCCTTAACTTTTAGACGTATACTTTTTTTTAAATATTACTGTCCAAAGTGCAATATGGAAAGGCAACAGCAAGGTAGAATTTTCATTATAGAGTATGAGCATATGCTTTCATCTATTAGACTTCATTGCTATTCTCATTATGGCTGCTGTGTTGTGCAAGAAAACAGTTGCATCTTATATTACCAACAATTTCTTAAAAAAATAAAGAAATCTAAGCCAAACGTTGTGACGTCATTACGTCCAGACTTCATGTCCGAGTAATATAGGTCGCCACGCGTCTATTTTTCTCTTTCGATTGATGCGAGTTCAGTTGAACCCAAAGTATTTACTGCGACAGCTCTCTTTGCAAAGCATCAAGATCGATGATGTGCTAAACCCATTATGCTGAGCCACCCTAGGGAGCTCATGACTCCATTGGGATGTTCATTGACCGCCCAAGCATTCTCACTTTCACGAGAATAACAACAGTAACCTAAAGTCCCGGATGAATGCAGAGTTACCTTCCCAGCATGGAAAGAGAGAAAATGGAACTCAATAAAAGGGCCAGCTGAACATCAAGTATAGTGAGCGAAGACAAGAAACAGTAAACAAACTGAAGGCGGCCTCTCAGAAACTGTTACAAGAAAAGTTCCTCGGAATAGCATTTATCCAGCGAGGTCAATAATATGTAAGAAATCTAGGGGGGGGGGGGTTGTACTGTTCTGAAAAAGGCTAATAAAGCCTTCAATATATCAGCGACATAGAAGGCTGGACGAATAATAAAAAAAAAATGTTTATATGTGAATATAAAAATAAATAAAATATAAACGATTTGAGATATGAATACTTAACATGATACAAAAATATTTAATTAATTCCGGTATAGTCTAACTCATATTAATATAATCGAAATCCACTTTTATGGACAGAGTTTACGAGATGTTTATCGAGTCCAAAATTTATAGTGTAAAGATCTGGTATTAGCATAACTTCAAAACAACTAATGCACGACTAGAAAAAGTTAGTGATGTCATTCATTGGTATTTTCGCAATTAGAAGTGCAAGATATTTTCTGTAACATCTCATTAAATATTAATTTTCAAAGGAAAACTTCACGCTTTCTGTCCCATGACACCAGCTGTAAGTTATAATACGCTAACTGTAGGGCACAACGAAGGATGAATTCATACTCTTCCTAGTCAAGAAATACTACTGCACATTACAACATAATATTCTTTAATAATTAATTTCAATATTAATTAACAAAGTCATCAATAAATGTGCGTCGCAATAATCGACATATTTATCTTCTGCGCCTTAAGTAACATTACGTAATTTTAATGAAAATATTGAAACAGTATTTCCTAAAATAATAACTATTTTGAAGAATCATCGAAAATTATCTTTGAATTAATTTTCCGATTAATTTTTTTTCGATGAGGTGTTTATTCGATAAAATGTCTTCAATACTCAATGAATAGTCAATACCAACCAAACATTATTAACGTATGGTCGATTGGTATTGATTAAAAACTTATTTTATTGCTTAACTTCCTTACAGATTTTTATTTAAATACAACATTTTTATACAGTCTTATAATATAGTTTTATACATTTTTATACCTCAGATATTTAAATTTTTACGCTTCATTTCTTTTGTATTGTTCTTATTTTTAAGAATATTTTTTGCGTGACTAAGTAACTTGAATTGTTATAACCTCGCATTGCATACAAAATGTGTTGTTTTGATTTCTGGGTATCCCTTAACGCATGTCGAATACCACATCGAAAGAGCCAGTCTCTATTGGACACCTGTTTAACGAAAAAAAAAAAAAAAAAAAGACCGAAAAAATCTGTATATTCAGACCAGGTTGTTTCAGATCTGTATTATTCAGATGAATGATAAATCACACAGGATTACAAGATAATTTTTTTTTTTATGTACGACGGTTTTATGATAGGTTCAGTATGCCCTTGAACTAGAATGCCGAAACGAACGGTCTAAAACGTTTCAGTGGCATTTTAATACTTTCCAAAGACTTTTTAATTCCTACCCTCAAATGCCATAGTTCCCTAAAGATCTTGTTTTGGTGGAAGGGTTGGGCAACAAATGAAAGAAGTAACAATAGCTGAATGACTCGGTGCAATTTATCTTTCAAACTGTGAACTTGGAAAAAAAAAAGTAAAATAAGAAGAGGCACGTCATTCGATTACCACTGAGAATTCACCTGAAACTAAAGTGAATATTCAAATCGTTCTCACTAAATGGTGAAAAGCCATCTCATAAAAGTAACCCCATACCGATTCTTAGCTTACTTTACACGATGACACCAAAACACATATACCAACGGTCATAATTCTTTCCAATGGCAAAAGATACGATGTGACACCCCAGGAACTATTTGTAATAAATTTAATATGCGCATGTATAACTACTGTATTTCATTGAACAGTATACTAGTAGGCCAGAAACTCCACCTACATACTTGTTGCCTAAGAACCACTCAGCACATACATGCAAGATGTCCACATCGTATGTCTGATTGAATTCGTTAGCCAATATTATACACCCCACAATGTTTACTTAAATTATGCATAATTAGAACCTTAATGGTAATTGAATATTTCCAATTATTCCACAACAAAAAGAGCTACTGAGTGTTATATGATCGTTAAATATTTATTGAAATTTTCTAAAACTTTCTAAAGTCTTTCCTTTTTTATATATTCCTTGAAGTGTGTTTTCTTCACGTGTGTCTTGTGATAGGAAACCCATAAACATAATTCAGAGTCATTTATTTCGCTATTAACCACTCTTTTCATTAACAAAATAAAATAAAACAAGTCGACATTTACCGCCATCATTTCGCTTACCAACTGAGAATTATTTCATATGATGGTCAAAGGGTTCTCCCTTCAGCATATAAAGAGATCAGAGAACTCGTGTAACTGACAGACGTAACGTACATCGGTGCGAAAGCCTAAATTGTTTCATCCACAAAATGAAATCAAATCAGGCCATAAATAAACTGAGTAGATCATTAAAAAGTGGCTCGAGACATAATTTATCGTGAGAATAAATGACATCACGAGGAAAAAGAAATAATTTATGATTCTAAGTGACTCAAGAATCACAAATCTCACTGCAGATTCGATTGTTTTCTGAAACTAAAATGACCCTACATAGTTTAACAGATTATAAATATCAAATCTGTTGCAGTTCTACGACATAATAAAGCACAATAATATATAAAAAAAATATTAATTTCGTGACACCTCTAAGGAGTCCGAAGACTCGTCGCGGGAGGACACCTATTGTACAACTCTCCGTCTCCACTACTACACCCAATTTCTACTACCAATCATCTACCGCCCATCATCACCACCACAGCTAGTATTTTTTGTCTGTAAATTGCGTATGTTCTGAAGGGCCGATTTGTCTGTATGCGGGATGAAGAACCCGAGTTTCCGGGAGAAAAAGCACTGCTACCTCCGTATGAGATCGGCTAACTCACCTTCGATTGAAAAAGTCCATATAAAGATTCCTCCCGTCATGACGAGACTCGAACAGGCTTTTTCCAATTGAAAGGCGCAACGTACCGTCGTTCTTTCAATTGCCGTCAATCTCCTTGAATAGATTCATAAAAAATCATCGACTTCTTTCGTGTTAATTTAACATCGTTTTCACCTTCTATTATTATATTCGTTCTGCAATAAGTAGCAGAAATGTCAACGTTGACCTTCATCAAAGTTACCTGCTCGTGCTTCTCGACGGAACCCAGGCTGGTCAATATCGATGAGCTTGAGTATACCTGTCGGTATTGACGTAGCCGTTCGCTCCACTGATATTACCGAGAACAGTATGACGATCTATTGGATTTACTACTATAACATCTGTCGGATAACCTCAAAAACGAAAAGTTGTTGAATGTAACAAAAACTAAAGCGAGCGCTAAAGATGGCGATGGAAAAAAATCACTATGATGGGGGAAAAACCTTCCCAACAGGCTTTCATTAGCTTCAGTTATCTTTTTATATTACAAGAAGGGTCTTCGTCGTTAAGGGCGTGACATAAGGGAGAATTATTTCCATCCCTTCTTGTACATTAAGATCTATGCTGGTATCTAATTAAATGTTTATCTGCATGGAGACTCGTTCAATTGTATAAAAAAGTGTTATCGCCAGGTGTGCCCAGATCCTTAATCTTCTTTCATTTAATCTCTTTCTCTCTACCCTCCCTCCAAATCTTCTAAACAGTTTCTACTACTTAATAAAGCGGGGCAACGAATTATCTTGACAGGATGATTTATTATTGTCATGCAGTTTTACATCTTTGTTATTTTAATTAATATTTTAAATTATAATTTTAACCTGTAATTAATCTTTACTTTCACTTTCCTTTATCAGTATATTATCAAGTTTCGTTGCATTTCTTTTTTCTATCGTTTGATAATATATTTGCATGTTGTTTCTGCGTGTTCTTTTAAGTTTCATAACTATTAAGTTCAACTAGGTACAAAACGAATCTGAACAGGCAAAACGAAGTAGAGAATCCTATTTTACTATTTAGATAAATACAGAAAGTAATTTTTAAAGGGAATCCGTGAAATTTTGTAAATACATCTCCAAATTGAAATGCGAATCGAAATGTGAATCAATAACGTTACATAAGCAAAAAAGAAGATGGATATAAGAATGTAGATCGCTTATTTTTAAAGCAAATTTAAAAGTTAACATAAAATTTCGTTGATTTGTTAATTTAGTGTCTTAAATAGATTTAAAGCTCATATTGATTGATCGAAGTACTTACCTCTTAGCAGAAACGAGACAAACACGTTGCTTCATTGAAAGTAGCAAACTGGCCCTTTAATTATTTTTCAAAGTTCTTCCTTTAAGACTTCTGAAATTAGGTTTCCAGTTTAGAATAATTGTAGAGTAACGATATTTTGGTTTGAATACATTCCATGAATGTTGTTACTTGTGGATATGTTATATCACTGTTCTTGGAAATCAAGTATTTACATGGCACATTTTGTGGGTGTTTTCAAATCACCCAAGCAATCGCTGATTATTAACGCATAGATCGGCGTTATTTCCTTCCAGAAATAACAATATTTTATTCACAAGATGCATCAAAAGTAACACCTGCTGGCTTCACTGCTTTACTCTTGAACAATCGATTTCGTTTTGCCAATGACGCCAACTCTGACAATTCTATGCTGAACTGGACTTGATAACTTTACAATTCATTATTCTTTCCAAATTTCCATTATTAAGGCACTCAACCTTAATAAGGAAAAGAATCATATCCATCATTTACTCCACATTTTATCTCTAAATAATTTCTACAATTTATTTTGTTCGTGAGACTTCATCCGTTACTTTAGAATTTAATTTGCACAATTCAAAACTAGTTTCCTCTTCATATTATATTCTACTTCCTTTTCTATTATTTCTACTCAAGGATAAAAAGACAAACTGAAATTAACATACGGTTTTTTTTCCACCCAAAGTAATTTCGCGATTTAAAGCTGGTTACCGAAGAAACATTTCTGAGTTCGTTTTTATTCTGGTATAATTGAATTATATTTAGCTTCCACACTCGACTTGTAGATGGAGACTATATTTAGGATGCAGTTGCAGGACAGGTTTGTGTATACAGGTGACATACACCTGTTTCATATCGGGTAGGATGAATAATAGTATTTTTCTTTGCCTTGTAAGCTGGCAGGAAGCAAGAAATGAAAACACAAAAAGCGCCATTTGATTTAAATACGCGACTGTAACTTGTTCGAGTCCGACTCTGTAAAGTATATCACAGTTTAATATACGTGTAAGGGTTCTGAGAAATGCAGAGTGACCTTATATTAACTACCACGTTTGAATAATTACTGTCATCATTCAAGTGATCAAAAGAACTTCTTTTCCTACTGGGAAACAGTTTATTATAAACTTCGTAAATGCATATAATAATGAGTTGTTTTTTTTATCGTCTCCTGCTTTTGTGTTTACTCACCCATAACTATTATTTAGTTTAATATAGTTTGTTTGAAAAAAAAGATGTTACGACAGTTTAAAAACCGAAAAGAGGAAAATCAGTTTATTTCAGATGGAAACTGAAACAATCGAACTTAATAAAAAGTTAAATTAGTTTTATCTTAGTTTAGTATAACCATTTCCACTTGTATTTACGATAATACAACATATTTACAAATGTATGCACAACAAATTGTTATCGCATAACACGTGAAGGTTTGTGGAATCTCTCGTGGCTTTTATGAAACATTTGAATTTTACAATAGAAATGCAAATTTTATTTCAACAAATATTGAAGTGATCCAGAGAACACCTTGGGTGCACGTGCCACATATACGAAAGATTACATCACATTTCAGAAACGGGTGGCGTAGATTCAAAATCAGACAGTTAATTAGGATTGTCTTTAGCATAATCATTATGGTAAACACAATCCATATGTACTTAAAAGTTTAACGGTCTGAATTGTAATTTTTTCTAAAAAAAGAATTAATGGAAATAAGAAGGATAGTTTGTAATAATTTTTCCCTTTTTTGTGTCCAGTTCTGTAAGCCAACGTATATAGGAATGAATTTGAAACATTGTAACCTAATTGGTTCAATGTTTAACTATTTTAAAACACACCGAACCAAATCATATAATATTTTAACTTTTGCTAAGCAAAAGGTTTAATGGGAACTATTTCTACCGAAGATTTACTAGTGAAAATCAGCTGACCGTTTTCTAAGTAGAAGGCGTTTATCGTTACATTGTTAAAACGCTTCTCACTGATAGCGGCGAACACAAGAAAATTTCGCTACAATAAGATGGGTTTATTCATAAGGGTTGAGGTAAAAAAGTAGTAACACCCTTATTATATATCATTACAGTGCTTCCTTAGCTCATTTAGGACATTTGACCCTCAGATGGAAAGATGTACGTTCTAATTGCTTGTGAGTAAAGATAACTAAAGAGGGTCTCATTTGGGAGTGGGTAATCTAGAGGGACACACTCCATAACTCAGTTGGCTTTGATAATGTCCTTTGGAAAGATCTTGGTTTGATTTTCGTCTAGGAAGCGAAACAAACGAACAAACCAACAAGAAGACAACATACGATTAACATATATAATTCGTTGGCCTCATAGCCTTAGAAACTCGATTTGCCAGGATGTTGTTTTAAAGAATAACACCCCTCGAAAATCGAGTTTTTCCTCCAACAGAACTGCCAGGGAAAACACACACATTAATACACTGATCTCGTAGCCATAGCTGTGGTGACAGCAGTTCTAACCAATACTTCAATATAACCCGGATGACTTTTTTCCCCCTCAGGCATCCGTTCCTAATCAGTGAATTTACTCTACAAGAAAGTTTTCTTAGACACTTGCGGGTCTGCTGTTGTCCGACTTAGCTGAAGTAAGTACAGTTGGATGGTTTCTGATGAAGGGAACGGAGGAGAATATTATGATTCCGAAGATATAGGAACAGAACTGATCGTTAAGATTCCCAATACTGAATGGAAAAGAAATTCCATCCTTGGTTTTGTAGTTTAAAAAAATGTTAAATGTCATTAATGTTTTTCAAGAAGAACTTCTGCGCATCTTAAGCAACATGCTGGAATACTTAAACAAAATGCCAGAACTCAGACAGTTTTATTCTATTAGGAGAAGAAAAATATCTGCCAAAATGATGAAAAATATTAGTGTTCTCCAGTGTTATACTGAAATGAAAATTAGGGAATAAAAATGCCAAATTTAGGAAAACTTATTGACTCATACAAGACGCTTATGCGAGACACTAGAAATAGACACTCCCTCAAAAGAATAAAAGTGATAATGAAATTATCTGCATCTAACACTTCGTGGAGCTGAGATTGAGTCCGTAAAAGGTACTAGAACTATTGCCATTTGGGACGTCTACTTGGGTTTATGTGAGGAGCGTCGGATGTAAATATAAGCTGGAAGCAAGATATTGTGTTTAGGTTCATGTAGGAAATGAAGGGAAAGGGTAGCAACTGTCCAAATTAAGAGTCCATAACCTCATACATGAGAACGAACGGGAGTTACTCTTACTAGCAAAAGAATAAGGTTTAAGACATCTGTGGAGAGGGACAGAAAGCTGACGATATAGCTGCATCTTCCATGAATTAAGAAAACAAATACGAAGGATAACAGTAAGACAAAACGTGAAATAGAGACCACCAAAAAGGAAACAAGCTTGATAAAGACTTAATAAAAAGTACAGAACATAATAGAGATTGCAAATGAAAAAAAAAATAGACTAACTCAAGAAAACAATACAGTACGAAAGAGAGAGAGAAATAAGTGAAGATGGAGAGAGAAAAATTCAACAAGAGGAACACAAGGAAAGAAATTACAAATGAAGATACAAAAAATATTAAAAGATCGAAGGGTACATGAAGAAATAGGAAGGAAAAAAAAAGAAGTACAACGTGCAAAGAGGGAAGGAGGGTAAAAAGTACATCGAAGGAGGGCAAATGTTATTGAATTAGAATGAAATGAACTAAACACATCAATATTTAAAAGGGAAAAGAAATCAAAAGGATGGAAGAAATAAACTAGCTCGTCGATAAACGCTATAAAAGTGATGAAAGAAAAAAAATATAAGGAAAGAAATTAACAATCTAAAGTAGCAGCTGGAATACGACTCAGCGACAAATGAAGGTGCGGGAAAAGGGTTGTTTTGATCTAGAAAGACACAACGCCTAAGAAAAGATTAACTTCGGATAATAAAGCATAACATAGAAATGAACAGAAAGCAGCAGAAAAGAAGATAAAGAACTGGCATGTTTGTACATAACGGAAGCAACTAAGGCAGTGAAGTCAGCGTATTATGCAGGTTGATTTCTTGGGTTCTTCTGGCCAGTTTGCTTCTTTTGTGGGTAATCATAAAAAAAATTCATGGACCGTACCTTGTACCTTCCGTATGAGATCGGCAAACTCATACGGAACTTTGCAGGACGACATTCGAACTGGTCTTTCCAATCGTAGGGTAAATGTCACCATGTCCTAGCACCTTAAAAGTTAATGAAAACTGAAACATGTTATTGAATTGATTATGACGACAAGTAAATAAAAGTGCAGGGAGATGCAAATATAGTTTTGTTACTTTCTTCCAGAAAAAATATCTTTTAAAAAATCAAGGCGTGGAAAGAATTAGAAGAGCATTTTGCGGAGCAGCAAAACATTTATCAAAGCTTTATCATCTAGCAAGATACATCAGACATGAACCCAATCGAGTTATTAAATTATTATTCAAATCCATTATTCTTTCACAGACAAATATTTTCAAATTATCGAAACTGATAAGACAGCTCATCAGCGTAAGAACCTTAGGCATATCGAAGTCGCCTTGGTATTGCACTTTAAAATACCAATATTAAGTCCCGAGTAGCTGTTTCCAACTGTTCGTCACATCGAAGACACGTGCTGAAACTTCTCAAGGTCAAATCTCATAGCAGATTCTCGATTGATGCGTGAATTATTATTACTAAGGTGTGAACCTATAGATTCGATATTCAATTTCAATGTAATATGCCTCTTAGGAAAAGTTCGCGTCTTTTAAGTAGTACGATATGAAGGACAATTTTAACAGTTTGTATTTTCATAAACTCTCTGATCAGTTTTGAAACTTAATTTTCAAAATATTTTCCTATGGAAGAACAGTGAAACTTTAATATATCTTTCCATTTAAGAAAATATATTATAGAAAATTCACCAGATTGGAGCATTCTTGGCTCTTCCTTCATTAATTATAATTTATCGAATTGTCAAACACTACATTCAGATCTTTTAGCAAAAAAACTTTCTCTGCTTCCTGCTAGTTCTAAAATGGTTTTCTAAATTCTATTCTGGAATTCATTTGAATCATTATTCTTTCATCTTAATTTGGATCATGGAATTTAACCTACTTTTCTATTGATATTCTTTTAAACTCTTATTTTCATTGCATCAGTCATTTGCTTCTCAAAGGTTGTAGAAATTTTTTTTTCTTCCGGTAACGCTTTCAATTCGGCTGATTCACTTTAGAATAGCAATTTAATAAATATATTTTCTAGTTCAATTTTCTAAGTGTAAATTAGCATAATTAGGAAGAGCAAGCTGTTTTCCACCTCAAAACAATCTAAAAATCAATGTAACTTAATTTGATTCTCCGGAAACACCGAATTATGTTTTCATTCACTGCATGTTCGAGAAAAGCTGTAGTCAGAGGTTTTCAGAAAAAAAAATATATAAAAAAATCGAATCCCTTTTGTTTATTTCATCTACTGAATGTTCCATTGATTATATTTATATTTGAAGTCCCATTGATTATAAGGATAGAAATGAAATCTGAAATAAAAAAATATATTTTTTAAATTAGATGTGTAGCCTATTTGATTAATTTAGCTTGACTTTATTACGATCCACAGTGAATCTGTTATTTGCTTGTTTAACCTGAGCGTTGCCTCCCGAAACACAAATACCTTATCGTAAAAGGGATGTTTAGATTTAATTAAAATGACGAGATTGCATTAACTCTGTTGACATGAAGTGAGGGCGTAGTTCACAAACTTGCCTTTGGGTACAAAAATACCTTGTTATTCCACTACTTCCTCTATAAATAAAGCATAATCTTGAGTTTTAAGCATTGTTAGTGTTGCTATGGTAAAATGTACATGTGCAAACTTCACTGAGATTTTCCCAATATTTATTAAATGAAGCAAGATAAAAATAGCCAATTAATTTAAGACAGTAAATATTCACAGAAATGTAAACAATCCTAAAATTATTGTGCTACCTCATTTGAATTTTTATGGCAAAGCTGTTTGATTTTCACTACAAATAAAAAAAAAAGTGTTTTCTTCAATTACAGTGAGCATCTTCTTTAAATTTTTTGTAATAATACAGCCCTATTAAAATAACAGTATTACCAAAAATGTTTTTTCAAGAATATTGCTTAAACTTTTTTGGATTTTCTAGATTTTCTGTAGCATCTCCTATTGGTTTTCAATACGTAGTATCGTAAGAATTTTTTCTTCTTTAGGAGGGAGGACGAATATGTGGGAAGAAGGGTCGTGCAGATGGATTTGCAAGGAAGGAGGAAGCGCGGGCGGCCAAAGAAGAGATGGAGGGAGCTGGTAGAAGAGGACTTGAGGATGAAGAACTTGGATGTGGTGACAGCCCAATACAGGAGGATGTGGAGGAGACTCATCATCAACAGTGACCCCACTTAAGTGGGAGAAGCTGCAGAAGAAGAAGTATCGTAAGAATTTGAAAACCGAGATTTTTGGTTTCCAATGCGAGACCGCCACACTGATCATTGGAGATTTGAAGAGTCTTGAAAATTTCCATGTTTGGTTTCTAGAGTTGGATGGTTGACATATGAAGAGCGTTTGGCCTAAGAACTTTGTAATTGAGCGAGTTAACTTTTAAATCCCTGACAATCTAATAACATTTATCTGTCATTGTCAGGTGTGTTTTCGGGGGGAAGGGGTAGCACTAAGGATGAAAACACTGGTATTCGTGATAATTCAGTGGGTTTCTTCGTGTTCCATCCTTTGCCCATGTTTAATGATGATAGTTGAAATCATTCTTGGCTCATTGCATAAGCCGGGAGCCAGCCCGCGTTATGACCAGTTACTACTTTAATAACATTGAAATAAAAATAAATTTTAGCTTCAAATACACTGGTGTCCAAAAGCTAAGAACAAACTACATTTTTACCTGAAGATAAAATAATTTCATTACTACAGCCAAATCTGGACATAAATTTATTTCCAGCACACTAATAAATTATATTACACAAAACTGTGTCACAAGTTTCGTACAAATTAACAGTACAGATTTCCTAAGGACGTAATTAAAGAATTAATGTACAGGCTAAGAGAAAACTATGCGGAGAGACATTTCAGTATGGAATATGTCCACCCCGAACTACGATGTAGCTCTCTCACAATGTCGTACCATGCAGCACCAAGTGATTCAGGAGTTCTTAAGGAGGCAAACTGACCCACTCCTCTTTCAGAGCAAGGATAAGCCCTTGTTTGTTTTCTGGAGGGGACGTTCGAGCAGCAATGCGTCTCTGTAATGTCCCAAACGTGTTCTTTGGGATTGAGATCTGGGGAGCGTGCTCACGACTCGATTCAGTTAACATACTCAGTCTCCAGAAGTATCTCCACTGCTTTTGTGCATGTGGTATTGCATTGTCACCATAAAAATGAATTCTTCGCCTACAGGACCACGGAACAATCGACGCGGTGTTGAAGAACTTCATTGTAATATCGTTCACCAGTCACAGTCCCTTTTTCCAGCACTTGTACTTCGGTGCATCTATTAAGCATAATACCTTCCCACACCGTAAACCAAGCACTGCTGTATCTCTCCCTTTCAAGAGCATTCTCGCGATGGTGAGCAGTACCACTTTCAGGCCAGATCAAGTGTCGTCTAGAATTTGAAGAAAGATTAAACGACTCTCATCTGTAAAGAGTGCATTAGTCCTTTGGCGTCTTGTCCAATTTTCATGTATAGAATACCAACGAAAACGTGCTCTAGGCTTCAGGTGTATAGGCCTACGTCTTGCTTGATATCTGCGTACCTGTTCTTGAATGGAGCCGACTTGCATGCTGACCTGCCGCGGTGCGTCGATTACGGTTTGTTGTTATAACCAAACATCTATCTTCATGCTCCGTGGTAGAGCGAGGGAGACCTCTTAACAAACGTCTGGAACACATTACATTGATTTGAAACTCTGCCTAGAACTTTGGATACAATGCTATATAAGATTTCAAACTCTCCGACAATATCAGTAATTCTGGAGGCGTTCAAGCCTCCCAATAATTCATCCACATGTGAAATCATCTGGATGATGTCTTTGAGACATTACAAGAGAGTTTCTTTCAAATACAATTCGTTTAGCGTAGCCTGTTGTCTTTTATCCTGTTGAGTGCTACTACATTTGCGCGTGATTCGAAAATTTGAATGTGTACACGTTTTTTTACTGGAATTTGTCAGTTATTCAAATTGCCACAAGATGATCAGTCTGAATTTGCGGTTGTAATCTTCAGAAAAAGTGTTCGTCCTTAGGTTTTTAGATACCAGTGTATTTGTGTACCAGTAGAACAAACTTTAGTTTTTTTTTCCTGTTTTTTATTGATTTCAAATTTCTAAAAATCCTTGGTATATTTTCAATAAATAACGAAAAATTGCGAAATCTGAATAATTGGAATTCTGACTATTTTAACAGAATTTAAAGCTATCCAAAGGACAAATATTTCTTCACAATATCTTGAGATTACGCTATGCCCACTTTTACTTGAAACTGGTGAACTGGAAAAAAAAAAAGGTATCCGCTCACCTATCAGATGCGTTATTTTTTAGAGGTCGAGTAGCGTAGTTGACCTATCACTTGACCTTCCCAAGGCCAGAGAGGTTGGAAATGTTTTAATCTGAGACAACTGTTTAGAATTTAAGTTTTAACGCGTCATATTTAATCGATATTTAAAAGAAATGTAAAGAACACTCTCGGAATCGAAGCACTTTCATTAAGACAGGACTTTTTTTTTTTTTTTTTTTAAGATTAAAACAGCAACCCAACAATATTTCAAAAATTGTTAAACTATGCAAAATTACATTTATTTATCACCACTAATCGCCTAAACTAAGGAAGAAATTTCGTATTTATAAATCACATAGCTTTGCTACTACCATATAGTCCGCCGCGGTTAGCCTAGTGACTGTGCGCTTCGCTGCCTTGGGAAGGAGTGTCCTAGGTTCGATTCCGTCGACGACGTGAGGAGCTTAAGGATCTTCCTCAGCCATAGCCAAGTTAGCCGGTCTTGGGCGTGGACAGCAGGGTGTTTCCTCCAGTTTATCTGGTGTTTTTCATTCCGTAAGCAGGCAAACCGGCCCCGTGAACACACGCGGATACAGTCAGGAATCCTTGTGTGTGCCGTACCTTCCCGTAAAAAGGACTCACGGCGGTTGAATCACCATACGAAATGGATGAATGAACTACCACATATATTACATCTACAGCCAAGCAATAGTAATTATATTTTTATTCAGATTAATTATAACCTTGATTAGATATATATATGATTAGATAAATAATTTGAAATTCTCACAAGAAATCCCAATTATACTTATTTTGGTTCTATAAGTATACGTTCATCTCTCATAACATTTCTTTAGCGATATCTCATCTTCTTTATACCCTCTTTTACCTTGCGGTGTCGAGGGTCCATTGATCATCGGACCTCACTCCGTTTACAGGATAAGGTGGTCAGCTCTATGCCCCGGTGTATCCTATGGCCTGTAGTGTTAAGTTCTCAAGGCCAGTTTGCCTGCTTTGCGGGATGAAAAACCCCAGAATAAATTGGGGAAAAACCCTGCTGTTATTAATAGCGATAAATGCTTTAGCGATATTAATATTTATAATCAACCAGATTTTCAAGAAACTTGTTCAGATTTATTGTTTATTGATCAACCGCACAAACGGTACTCTCGTGTGTAGGGTAGGTCAATAAAATAATAATAGGTCGTCACCGATAGTTAAGTTCAAGGCTATCGATGATATTTAGACTTCACGTTCCGAGACTGCTCTCTCTCTCTCTTTCTCGTTTCCTAAAAATACGTGGTATAATTGTCTGAAACGGTATGAGTAAAACTGTTCATATCCGAATATTCTTTATTTTAATAAGCCATTTATTAAATAAAGCATATTCGTATTCAGCCATATTCAAAACATATCCAACAGGAGTTACAACAGGTTGAATTTGGGCACCCAATGATAAATACGAACAATAACTGAACTAAGCCTACCGCTTAAGCTCTGTTGTTTTATATTAGGTACGTCTTAAAATCCTAAGTGAGTTTTCTTTGATATACAGAGTACAAAAGATATGGCGATTGAATCTGTGTTCTACATCTTTAATAATAAATTCACGTTTTCAATATTTACAATATTATAACCACAAATATTAGGAAAAGCATCTTCCCGCATTGTTTTTTTATAACTTATAACAAGAAAAGAATCCGAAATTTGCAATGAAGTAAGTTCAAAATACGATATCTGCCTTGAACTTTACGTGCACAGGATCATTAACCTGTTCCATTTATGAACTTCCATTAGTTGAAGCTCGCTTGTCGCCAATACGGTATGCAGTGCAGTAGATGAAGCATAGATACAAATTTTGATCAGTGAAAGAACGAATGAACAGAATGAATTGTTTGGTATTTCCACAACAATTGATTATACTAAGCCAATTGTAATTGAAGTAAAAAAAAAATATATATATATATATCACATACACACACACACGTTAAAATGCATTCACTCATTTATGATCATTATTTGATTAACATAAGCTTTATAGCATAAACGTAAAAGAACTTAATTGTTAGAGTTCATCAAAAGATCAACACTTCTGAACAAAAACACACCATTCTTTGATGATAACATATTTTAGAAAATTGTAAAGCTCAAAACCAAAGCACGTGGACGAGCACATAAATCAATAACGCATACATACAAATTCTGACACACGATTATTACATCTTTTATTAAATTTAATTCCAATTTTTTTTTTTTAATATCTTTATTTACAAAGGTGAATCCATTATTATGATGTCTACGGTGAATTGCGGAAACATCTGCTGTTATACGACTACTTCTAGCCTCCAGGTGCCAGTAATCAACATTATTTATTCATGTTCACGAAACAAGTCGCGTAGAAAAGACTGCTGTGTTTCTATTTAATGTATTTATCTGAAGAAGCATATTGCAGTTTTATGTAGATCTGTCCTTTAATTACAGCGAAAATGGATTGTAATAATTATTCTGTAGAGAATGGTTTGTACTCTATGAATAATCCATTAATATAACCCTATATACAGTGTATATATATATATATATATATATATATATCAAATTCTAGGAGATGAAAACGATCGTATTCTAACTGATAATTAGAAAATCAGTTTTTTATTCTACCTCAGCTTTGAAAATGATTGCCAACAAGTACATTGTAATCTTGACAAAAGCATAGCTAAGTTAGGAGAAGAGGGATTGGCAGGAATCAGGAATAATACATATCTATACTGATTTATTTAAATTCAAGAAACCTGTACATTAAAAGAGGTAATTTAACATACTAAAATATGTACCGTCACATTCTGTGATTTACTTATTATATAAGAGAAGGTCGGGCAGAAATTAAGACTCGATACAAGTTCTCTGACCCCTCGACACGCTACTGAGTCTTAATAATAAGAATAATTGCTATTAATAACGTGTCACAGATTTTTTTTTACGTTTTGTTTTAATTTTTCGCATTATTTCTAACTCGGTTTACTTTTTTTTTTGTTTAAAAAAATCATCACTTACCTATTAAATAGGACACTCCGTCGATATTGATCACACATTTTCGTGTAGCAATGTCATTAGTGGGTTTCGCTAGTTGTACTGGTACGCTGTGTGCTTTGTAAAGATCTTTATTTCTTCGGGGCGAACCCATTTTCGATTGGATTTGGCAAACTTCTGTGGTCGACATAGAGTTACAAGAAATCACCGGGGGAGATCAACAACGGTAAAAATCCCTCAAGTCTACTAGTAGCACAATAGACGAAAGATAAATTGACCCGGATGACCTTTCCTGTGTGTGATGTCATCCGTCACTTCCGATGTTACATTCTGGTTGAACGCATACTCACATAACAACACTTCCTTATCGAGTCTCTTCATTTCTGCAAGAGAAAGCGAACGAAAAAGTGTGGAGAAGAACAGAAAAGAAAAGTTCATCCGTAGATACAATGATTACTGGTCAGAGGCCGGTGGAGAGTATGCTTCCGTCGACACACGCACGCACACACACACACATGTACGGCAAGCCCCCTGCTTTTCTCCTGTTCGTGCTCCGAAACTCAGTGGCGGATCGTTAAGAACGTTCGCTTGTCCGTTGTAGTCGTTCGTCGTGTGTGTGCACGTGCTAAATTACGGCCGTGACGTCTTCCAGCCGAGAGACTGTTCCGGTGGGATGCATCTACGTGTTTAACTCAGGCGCTGTAAGGTGTCTTTTCGTTCGGGGACCGGCACACATTATGGCAACTTTACTTTCTTCGTTGTTCGCAACTCTTACATAATAAATACGGAAAAGGCAGTCGTCTTTTATGCGGCATGGTTTTATGTTTTTCTACCGAACAGTAGTTGGCAAAACAGACACACCTGCCATTGAGGATACGAGCCTAATAAATTTTCTATGAATTGGATAATAGAATGTCCTTCCTTCGTTGCACGTCCTTACTGATATGAGAAGCTTTTCTCTTTTTTTTGTTTCATATATATATATATATATATATATATATGTATGTATCCATGCTGCATCATACAAAATTTGCTGCTCCACAAGGAAATAAGCCACAGCTGCCACGCAGCTGTATAATAGCATTATACGGCACACCACGAAACCGACAGTAAGTCGTAGAATCCAAAAGTCAAGGTTGTTCCTTTCTGATCTTTATGAGATCTGCAACGATCACGTATTGTTACCATTTTGTTAAATGCATTTATTAACGTACAATAACATTATTCTACACGTGCAGTTTAAGAAGTCTAGCGACACTGAATGCAGTTAATATCGCTATCAATTTGCCGGAGGGGACAGCAAGTGCATCACCAAGGTACTAGTTTAAGGAGAGGTAGAATAAGTAGTTGGTAGTTTAAAGTGACCTCTCACGGTGAGTTCTCTGGCACTATGGAGACAAGCAATAATAATAATAATAATAAGCTAGACATTTGGTTGCGTTTCTTAGCAAAAGGGAAGGATTCCTAGGTGTGTGTGTGCGTACGTGGCAGATGAATTAAATGCTTATAACAATTACAACCAGAATAAGTTTGCAGCTTCTCCTGTTGTGTTTGATTTATCGTAAGAATCAGGATAATTGAAAAAAGTGTCTGTATAAATGTATATATGGAAACATGTTCAAAACAGTTAAATACGATTTGTTATTAATTGACTCTTTAACCTTCCAGTAGCTACTTGTACTACTACGTGTACACAGTCTGGTGTACACGTTAGTTTTTAGGGTCTATAGTAGGCTACGTTTTTAAATGAGCTGGTGTGAGAGGACGGAAGCCATGATCGATTGTGATAAATCGATTCAGTGTGTAGTTTGTAAAAGTTGAGAGCTCTCGTATTTGTGTGGGTATGTGTGACTTCAGGTTTTTAGTAAATAATTTGACAGCCTGGAGACGTACTTGGCTAATAACGTTTGTTTTATAATACAAAAAAGAGGAAAAACAAAAGGGGGAAAAAAAAGAACAAAGAAGTAATTTACAGTAACCTGAAGTAACAGCGAATACAAATTAGCACTAAAATAGGCATAATAACAATAGCGAATTCGACTTTATTCCATAATTTACTAGAATATATTACATAAGTTATACGCTAGAAATAAAGTTTATTTGTTGGCTGATTCAACTGATTCTTGGTAAACTAAACTTAGGTTATAAGGTGGATTTTTGTGGCTCTTAATTGCTGTGTTTCGTCTAATTTCTCTGGTTCGGGAAGAGGCAAAAAAAGTTTAAAAAAATTTTCATTTTATCTTTTTGTCTCTTACTGAGACTGTCTAACTTACCTTCAGCTTGAAATAACGTAAGTGTTTCTTCTTTCTTATACGCAATTTCTTGGCTGTTTTTAATCAAAAGAGAGCGTGCTGTTCTTTTAACACACAGAGAGAAAAGAGATTTCCTTAGGCGGCGGAAGGAAGTTTCTGAGGAAGGATATCTGACCATCAAAGATAGTTGCAGTCATCCGTTAATAAATCTTAAGAGTGATTCATGTCAGGAAAAACGACAATAAATAAATGACTTTAATTCCAATTTCTGCAATTAAAGTTATTCGGCTGAATATGTTCACTCAGCCTTTTCTGCATGTTGAAGAATTATTAAACAGAACAGAAAATAAAAACTGACTAATTTCTCCATTCATTCAAATAATTATTTGTTCTGTGAATAGTTTTTCATATCTAATTATTCATATTTAATTTGAAAATATACAAACATGCGTTGTATTGGTTCATCATGTGAATTACATTCGATAAGCCAATTAAAGAGCTTATGCGTACACATTATATTCGAAAATTGTTACTGTAACATTCTGTTTTATAAAATACGATAAACATACTCTCTCTGTCCAAAAAGAAACCAAACGTTTCGAAAATAGAAGAAACTAGTGGCGCCACCTTTTGTATCTTTTGTTGTCGAAAGCGGAAACCTTCATTAGTGTTGTGTCAACTGTTTATGACATTTGTTTCATTAGAAGCCGAGTTATAGTGCCGAGAGTGACAGCGTGTTTTGACGAACGGTCGCTCGTCACATATTCATGCCGTACGCGACGAATTCTCGCTATCAATGCTTCAAAATTTCGAGATAAAACTCATCATTGACTGTTTGGCCAGGCGGAACGAATTCTTTGTGGATAATACCCTTGGAATCGTAGAAACAAATCAGCATTGTCTTTACTTTTGACTTCTCCAAGCGACTTTTATTTTTCGGATGCCCCTCTTCTGGTGGTCTCCACTCAGCACTCTGTTTCGGGCTCATACTCAAAACACCACGTTTCATGGCGAGTAACGATCGTTTCAAGGAAGTTTGAGTCCTTACGAGTTTTAATGAGGTCCTTGCAGCGTTCAATTCGATACATTTTTTGGTCGTCGGTTAACTTCTGGGGAACAAATCGCGAATTCAATTTACGAAGGTTCAACTCTCGGTCAAAATGTTGTGCACAGTTGATTTTGGAATCCCCAATTCATCTTCAATCAATCGCACGGACGATTTCGGTTTTTTTTTTGATGAAATCACGCACTTTTTGGATGTCAACTTCTCTCCGTCCAGTTTTTGGACGGCCCGGCGTTTCGTCGTCCTCAAGCGCCTCACGACCACTTTGAAATCGCTTAACATGTTCATTGCCAATCAAGCGATATCGCGTGATGCGAGGCCTCACCAAACGACCGGTCACGGGTTATCGCGTGGACGTCGCTAACTAAATTAAAAAATAAAAAAAAATTGGCCACCACACGAAATTCCAATTTTCAGCTTGGCAATGAAAGTGTTAAACTACTCGTAAACTTGAGTAGGGTATAAGCATTCATCACCTTATGCTTTTTGAAGCATTTGATGCGTTTCGGTAAAACTTTTACCAAGTTTAACACAAAAGTCAATCGCAGCTTTCTGTTTGAAACTTAATTTCCTGTTTGAAACCGTTCGTCAAAACACACTGTCATTATTGGCACTATAAATCGGCTTCTAATGAAGATTGCTGCTTTCGACAACAAAAAAATACAACAGGTGGCGCCATTAGTTTCTTCTATTTTCGAAAAGTTCGGTTTCTTTTTGGACAGAGGGTGTATAAGGCAAAGGACAGTCGCTCAGTTTCAGAATCGAAAGTTGGCTAATTCTAACCATGAATCTTATTCTAGAAATCTGTATTTCGATTCCAAAGTTATTAACTAAGATCGGTTTCATTCATGATAAAATTAATCTTCGAATGTAATGTTTTAATTATTATTTATTTATTATTTTCCATATTTCTATTTTATTTATTTATTATTCATTAATTATTATATATTAATTATTATTAATTATTACTAAATATCGATTGAATGTTATTGCGACTCTCTTGCTGGCCTGATTTCAAAATCAGATTTCAATCTTTTGAGGCGGAAAATGTTTTTTCAGCGGTTGGAATTTTTAATTCTCATTAGGATCGTTTTCAAGAGAATAAAGGGTGTGTATAACGTATAACAATTATATACTGATACCGTGGTAAATCCGCTCTAGTTGGAGGACATTTAAGAAAGTTTGAAATGTAAGATGTGCAGAAAAGGATATTCATTTATGTCAGTTTTAGTTTCATCGAGCCGAAATTTTATTTACAAAATTTAAAGAAAATATTTCGAAGTCAAAATGCACCGAAATGTCATAAACCTGCTCTGACCTTTGATACAGTCGGCGGATTTTTTTTACAAAAGTGCCAATTCGACAGAGTTTTTTGAATAACGTGACTTTGTCAAGGACGTTATTCATGTAGTATTTTCGAAGACGTCAGAAATATCGTGAATCGAAAATTGAAACTGCTTATGACGTTGTGGGTATATATATATATATATATATATATATCTATACATTGTCATAAGAGATATTAACTATGATGTTTGCGGTATAATAATTTTTCTTTTCATGATATTTCAACACTGAAGGATAAACGATTTGAATTTTTTTTTTCATTTTCTACATAATTATCATTTCACCGGCAAAATTACTTAAAGAAAGAGTACAAAAGCCAACTGCCTTTCAGTTCAATTATTGTAATAATGAAATGACGTCACTATATGGAATTGTATTGCACCTTTTTCTTTTTTCTTTCTTTCTTTTTCTTTCTATTTTTATAACTATCCCCGATCATTTCTTTCTCATTACAAAGCGAATCCCAAACCAGTTTTATTGTTTATAAAACTGGAGCATATTTATGGTAAAAATTAAATAAATAAAAGTCCATGTTTCGTTATCAACGGTTCCTCTGCAGCATTTATTTGCTGTTTCTCTCTCTCTCTCTCTCTCTCTCGTTAGGTGTTACCTTGAAAATATTTTTAGCTTTATAAGTAGCAAAGCACGTAAGAAATTCAAAATGTAAATAAAAGAGTGCACACATTAATCCAAGATTGCTATTAATCTTACCTAATGAGTCGGTAATAATGTCTGCTTTTAAGCATGAAGGTAAATACATGAAAAAGGAAATGTTCACCAATCTTTATAAAGTATTCCCATGGGTTTGTTCAACTGACTCAACGGTCCGGTCTACAGCACGAGGAGCCTATAAGTATGAGGACTTTTCAACTAACGGTGAATTATCTGTTCTCAAATGGAAGTGGTAGTTTTTCTCCTGGTATTCTGGATTTTCATTTATGGGAAAGGGATAAACCGACCAGAGGAACCCCCTCCCCCCACTCACACTTAGGATTTCTTGACTATTATGTATGTAAGCGAGTAATTGCTTCTGGCATGTTAGCACAAGTCAATCACTAGAGTTTATAAAAAGAAAAAAATCACTCCACTAAGAAACAAGGTTGTAAAATAGATTCATTAACTGATATCCTAAAAAAATCCCATTAACTGATAACGTATAAAAAATCCTATCAATGAAGTATTACGTTGAGCATAGTCTCTCGAACACCGACCTTGGCACGGGACAAGGCGGATGAACCACCCGGGGTGACTAAAAGAGTATGAAGTGACGAAACCACATCCTGAAATCGGGTATATTTGCTTCATCCATGATATATCGGTCAGATTTAAGCGGGATAGCGAATGCATAATTCATGAATTCGTGTAAATGTGTAAGGCACAACTTTCTTTCTGCAATATCCTATGCTGTGGGATGGTCTTGTGCTGTAGATGTAGTTTTGACTAGTGTAGATTTCAGTTGCATCTTATCATAATATGAAGTAAAAACTTTGGGTATGTGAAAATATTGTAAAAAATGTGATTTTTCAGCCCACTATTCGAAATTTAATAGAGGGCTGTTATACTGCCATTTTAAAATTACAGGATTCAGCATTCTTAACTCGAAGCTATTCTTACCAACATTCATTATTTTTACGTCCAAGGAGGAACCTGCCAAAATTGAGAGGTGAACTCTCTTGAGATGAAATTTCGTATTGAAACTAACAGTCCATAAACAAGCATTTAACTGTTCAAGGCAAGTGCTGCACGCTAGAAGGAACGTTATACCTTATGGGTTTGTACAACTAAAACCAACCGTCCGGTCTACGGCATAAGGAGCCTATAAATGAGTGATTTTAAACAAAAAAAAAAAAAGGTGAGATCAAAATGGGTGAAATTTCTAACCATCGGAAAGCTGTGGAAATTTGCAACTGTAAAAAAATTACAACACGTTAGAAGAAAGTCAGTGATTTTAAGAAATATGATCAATAAAACCCTCTTAGTTCAAAATATCTGTGTTCTCGAATGTATATTTTCGTATGGTATAATGATGCTTACGGTTTGCTCTTTCTTTCTCTCTCTCTCTCTCTCTCTCTGTAAGGTTGGCTGGACATTTCGAATATAATCTTGCATACGAAATTCTCCGATGAGTTCATCCCTAACCTTCTCCGCAGTCACTTAAGCTTTCATGTGATCCCAGGCGCAATAGTCTGAAGGGTTAAGGTCGGGAGATCAAGTCAGCTAATGGTAAAGCCCTCGTCTAGCCAACTGTTTGAATAGTGATGGTTCATGTAATCGGAGTCTGTCTGAAAGAAAAAATGATAAATGGATCTCTCGTGATGGAAATGCATACGCTACCGTTTCAATAAAGAAACATTTTATAGACTCTGCAGAATTTTTTTAAAATTAAAGCATGCTCCCACAAAGGATGATCTCTGAACACAAAGTCAACCACGCATCTTTACCAAAACGTGAAGTTAGAAATTTATTTCACGGTTGCATGAAGTTTTACGCATCCTATAAATATTCATTACAAGTATTCTTTATTTCATCTCGAGTAAACGTGATTTCATCAATGAATCCTGTAGAGTGCAATATGTCTTCCCACTTGGACAACCGACTTGAATAGCGTATTCGCTTTCCAACTAATAGACTAAGTTCGAATCTCATCATGTGCATGGATATTCGCTCTTAAGTGATGAACATCATCCAGAGATAGCTCCAGCTAACTGGAAGCCTAAATCGAATTTAAAACGTTCCATGTTTGGTATCCGGAGCAGGGCTTCCGATTATCTATTCCTCAAGATTATTCACAGTTCTAATATGCTAAACGCTTAGCCTTTCGTGGTGGACGTCACATAAAAGAAAGAATAAAGTTTACTTGCGAACTTTATTATAAAGAATAAAATATCAGGATCAGCTAGCATTCAAAAATAGAAGTTCATAATCTGTTTCTTCAGGGTGACGTATTTCATCTAAAAGGCAGGGATTAATGACCACCATCTAAACATCCGCTTTAGGTATTCCAAAGCATGCAGATATTTGCCAAGTACTTGTTCCGCAGGTCCATGAAACATCGCCAATCACATTTTGAAATTAGTTACGTTCAGATACGACACTAAATAATCCAGTTTTCTTCAGATATTTGTGTGCGTCACTAAAGTTTCTTAACTACAACTCTCGTATTGCCGTTACAAAAACCGTAAATGAAGTGAATATCAGCGTGCTCTCCATTTGAAAAATTTGTCGGCAACATTTCAGTAAACGCACACACCTAAATACTATCAATTCAATAATATACAATAAAACACTGATCTCAAGCTCCGAAAACGCTTGAGAGAATTAGACCACGTACACAATATATAGTGCACTACAGCAGTTAATAGTGACACCATCTATCTATATATCTATCTCTCCCTTCCATCTGATTCAGATGGGTAGGGTCTCCTCCTAATGAGGAGTCACGGCGAAATAATGCACTCCTCTTCTGCATCCCTAACGGAGGTATTCATGACTGTAGTCCGTGTGTGTTCATGGGGCCGGTTTGCCTGCTCTGCGGGATGAAAATCTCCAGATTTTCCCCCAAATAAACTGGAGAAAATCTCCAGTAAACTGGAGATTTTTTTCTCCAGTTTACTTGGGGGAAAAACCCTACTGCCCGCGTCCAAGACCGGCTAACTTGGCTATGGCTAAGGAAGATCCTTGAGCTCCTCAAGGATCTTCCTTGAGGAGCTCAAGGATCTAGGACATTCCTTCCCCAGGCATATGTCGGCACCTCAAAGGGACACTCTAGGAATCTAGGACACTCCTTTCCCAGGCATGTGGTTGAGAAGGGCACAGCCACTAGGCTAACCGCGCGGACTCTTACGTGTTTGTGTCTATAATTACATATCAATTCCAGTTTTTTTTTAGCACATATATTTTAAAAAGACAAACTTATTGTATTAGGAGATAATCACCCATTGATAATTTACCTATATATGGTAATAATGTACTATAGCTGGATCAACCAACCTCTCGTGTATGGGCATAAAAAAATAAAAAAAAAATTCAGACTTCACTGCTAGAATCAATTATTCTTACAACCAGGTCTACAACTTGGAAATGAAATATGGAGAAAATATTACAAGTTTAGTTATTAAGAAACAATGCAGTCGCTTACAAATACATAGATGAAACTATAATCTATAAATATTCCAAATAACTGCAGAATATTTAAGAACCGGCATGCATTCGACGTTTTTGCTTTGGGAAACAGGAAACTAATCGACTTTCGTAGATTGCTTTGGTTAAACCGGGGAAGTGAAGGCGCTCGTATGTTAGATTGTCATCTCCTTTCTCAGACTGTCTATGAGCAGGTAAGACTAGAGTTTTCCTAAGGAAAGATCCTGTGGGATTTATCCGAGATTTTCTCAGCCTCATATTAAAATCTCCAGTCAGTAAATCTCGAAGTATCTCACGCAACTGACGCATTACTAGTGCATTTTCACCAACGATTAATGCTAGGATAGTTACTTTCATAACTTGGTGGAATAGTACTTTGGTCAATGCCTCATAAGAATATTTCATGAAATGACATACAAAGCAAAGTGAAACTCACTTCGAAATCTCCAGTTTCAGAATTTATTTTCCTGCCGGTTAATAAAATATTAAACCACTGAAAAGTTATTAAATGAATTATAAGTAATTTTGCATCACGACTATAGAGTCCCTGAACTTTTTTTTATATCGAAAAGCATTCCAAAAAAAAAAAAACATTCTTGAAAAGTAATAGGAAAATAAATTTCTATTTCTGCTAAAATTTAATCGGATAATTTAAGTATAATTTATAATATAATTTAATCGGATTTCATAATTCCCCACTCTATTTTTAAATGTGGAATTATGAATGCATTTTGGGCTATGAATCTCGAAGTGCATTTGTCTTTTGAGGTGCCGACATATTATTCTTACATCATTGAAGGAAAAACATTTTTAATATAAAGCTTCACTGGGCATATGTGTGTGCGCGCGCGCACGTGTTACTGTATTTCAAAGCAGTTTACTTCTTCCTAATTGCTTTTTTAATTAATCATTACGTAGTCTGCTAGATTCATTATAAGTCTGCAATCACCGCAATGGAACCCTGACAAATGCCCACCTAAAATCCAATACCGAAGTAACCAACCGGATGGATTCTATTCCGCAGTTGATAGAATGAGGTTGCTCAGGCAACAAGAGGGTTACTAAGGAAACTCAGAAGGACTAAGTCCGAAGTAAGTTGTTGATGGCTCGGTCTCTGATTTCAGAAGGAGAAACATGATCAAATAAGCAAAGCATAGTCGTACACATCAAGAGAGAGAATCACTGAACTATAACGGAACCTATAGATATGTCAGGTTGTGGGTTAATTGTATTCGTTTGATAAGAAGAATGGCAAGCAATATGTAATCCTAAGATAAAGGTGTTGATCTGTCTAAATTCAACTCAGTATGCAAATGTACGACTAAATAAACTGAGAAATCGTTAATTATTAATTTAAACGCTAATAATATGGTTATAAGTTTCATTCCACTCAATATTGTCAGAGCAAAGTTTGAAATTTTCTAGACAGAATTTTCTTTTCTTTCTTTCTTTTTTTTTTACCAGCTGATTCGAAAGATAGACTTTGGGGTAAGGAAGTACTGATATGTGCCGATTTTCCTACTGTCTAGAAGACTAAGAAAATCGGCACATATCAGTACTTCCTCATCAAGAAAATCATCACTTTCTCAAAATGATCTAACAATGGCTCAACAGTGGCATTTTCTTATTAATTATTTATTATATTAATTAACAGAAGCATTTCTTATTAATTAATCCTTAATTGAGCATCTGAAGGATAATTATTAAGGAAATACTTTAATATTTATCTTTTATCAGAAGTTCCGTAATCGAATTCAGGTGTTTCCATTACGCACTGTCAACAGGAAATGTAAAAGTCGTGTAATCAAAACACCGTTAAGTTGCAAAGTTTGTATGTAAGCAATAGCTCAACTTGGCATTTTCTCGAAGTGGTGCATAATAAATCGATAGCATGATATTAAGTGCCCATTGGAAGTGATCAGCTTCACTATTCCATTAGGTTTTCATTTATCTACCCTGAAGTAACGATCTATCGTCACACGTGTAACTTTTCTATTGATCAGAACATGTCTCCCACCCACAACTAAAATAAAGGTCCATAACACGTCCCCCCCTCCCCCCCCACACTGGACGACAAGTAACACAGTGGCTGTGAATTATGAGTAGATATTAAAGATTTCTGCTAAGAACTTAATAAAAAATAAACTAAACATGGCATATACTTATTTAATAATAAATTTAACAAAATTTGTTTTTATTATGGATGCTTTGCGATATTTCAGATTTTACGTGAAGTTAAAAATTTAAATGATTTCTGGTGTAACTAATAACTACATGCGACAAAGTAATAATTGTAGGGAATATTCTGTAAGTTTAGAAGAACAACAATTGCCAAGCAGTGACCAAATCGGTTTCATGCCAAGTACTGCTTGAGTACGGAACTTGACACTTGGGAACTATATCAACATAAGTATTAAATATTAAATACGAAACAGGAATACTCTCTCTCTCTCTCTCTCTCTCTCTCTCTCTCAATCTGTATCTCAACCTTTACATAAGAGTAGCTAAAATATTTTGATAGAGAAGTTGCAAAAAGTAAGCCAATCACTTTGATGCATATGTTAAAAAAAACACGTGATGGTTATCATCCAAGCGGTGTGAGTATTAGAAAACAAAATGTAATAAGTGTCCGGTCCCACTGGGTATTGAAACAATTACATTAAACCTTCGAGCGACACGCCGTGTGACTCTTTGTACATATTAATTCTGTCGCCTGCATAGAGATAAGAACATTAATTACACACTCGTTCCTTTGAGATTTTAAGCCACTTTTTTCTACCGGTTGCTCTTTTTTTATCCGAAGGCCTTTTTTTTATTTTATTTTATTTTTTATTTATTTTTTTAATGGTGAAAACTTCTACACCAAAAATAACACTGGCTTTAAGTACCCGTCTTTTTAAATTTAAAACAAGGGATCAGGAGTCTATTAGCGACACCTGGTGTCCACTAAGTTGGCAGCTACACAGGATAAATTAAATATTTTAGTATTCGCCGTTTCTATATAAATTGTGATTACGATTTATTACATGTTTTGATGATACAGAGTTATGGCGAAGAAAAAAAAAAAAAGAGGAGAGAGAGAAAGATTAAAATAAAAATCTAACCATCCAAAGAAATAAATTTTCATTAAGTCATTTAAATCTTGTGATTCTGCATAAACTTTGAAATGTTAAAAGTTTGCTTCATCCCCTCCCTCAGGATATAATCCATCATTAAAGTTTTCACAAAGTCGATAAAGCGTCATTTAACATTACAAATATGCAGGTTAATAAAGGATCCTCCTGTTTTAACAGAGTCATTTTACTAAACGAGTTTAGGAGATAGTTCTGCTGAGAATTATGAAATGGAAATGAAAAATCACTCTAATATAGTCTATTTAGTGCGCCCCCTTGCTCTGTAAATGCTAATTTCGACTTGACAAACTTATGAAATTAAAGAATTCCATTAAACACGTTTCTTAGAACGCGAAATGCTACTTCTTATCCCACACCACAGTGAACCATGACACTTTCTTATACATACAAAGTCATCAAAACATGATGCAGTTCTCAAAAAAGGCACATATTCTATTCAGTTTGTCAGTCGTCGTGTAGGCCTATAAACCACTGTTGTACTGGATGGATGTTACTGAACTTGGGTATTAAAAGTACCTTGTATGCCAGCGTGCAAGATGACTGGACGTATAGGACGACCCTGTATATCTGTTTTCGAAATATTTATTTTGGGCTGAACTCGCATTATAATATGACCACAATTTTACACTGATAAATTTTTCATACATTATTTTTACTCTAATATAATATAGGCTTAGCAATCACTTCAGATATTTGCTTTACTGTAATTTATAAACGATGAGTTCCCATTCAAGACGATCAATAAAATTGTTTGATGCGTTCATATTAATCTTCACTTTCGTATATTATAATTAGCGCAATCGCCAATAAGGTTTCATAAAGATTTTAATTTGAAAAAAAAAAAAAAAAAAAACACGAACCCCCCTCCCCTACAAGCCTGCCCTACTTAAATATATTTATTAAACACAAATGTTTGTATTTAATTTTCTTAAATTAAGAAACAAAGAGAAAAATCACGATGACTCGAAAATTGAATTTTTTTCAATCCAGTGAAAAGTAGTATGATATGAGATATGAAAGAATCATCCACAAAAATCATAAATAAATAGTTTAATTCTGTAAAAAATGGGTACATGAAGACAATAGTCAAACATAAGAGCTCAAAATGAGATTGTCGAACTATTTCAATAAAGAATGAGGTCACCCCTCACAGAAATAAAGCCCTCACAACAATGTTTCACACTGTTTGTAATACTGTCCAGGAACTCAGTTGGTAATAACAACAATTGCTCATGCAAAGTTCTCCTAATTCCCTGAAGGTCTTGGGGATAGGAAATTTTAGAGAATATCTATCTAAAACATGCTCAGTAGAATTAAAGTCAGGTGACATGTCTGGGCAGTCCACGAGCTTTGCCCGATGAGGACTAGCATTATCGTCGTGTATGATAAATGTTTCTCCTATCGCATCTTCATGAGGATGAACATGGGGTTAGGACCTCGTCTCCATAAGTTATAGAATTCATGGTTCCGCTCGAAGCACATGCAGGTTGGTGCGTCCATCCAACGAGATGCCTTCCCAAACCATCACACTGCCTTTCCAGTAAGTGTCCCTTTCACGGATATTAGAGGGATGTACCTGATTCTTCCAGAAATACCTGGTATCACTTTCCAGAGCAAATTGGGACTCATCTGTAAATAATACGACTCACCCCATTGGTCTTGGGTCCAGCTGACGTGGAGCCTGGCCTCATGTCAAACGTTCTCTCGTGTGGCATGGCAGGGACAGACGTACACAAATTGCCGGTCCCTAGCGTAGATCACCTTTGTGAAGACTTCTGCATAGTACTAATGTTTCTGCTGCCGACGAGAGGAATGATCATAATTAATTTGGGGTAACACTCCTGTTTAGGCAAGCAGATAATCGGAGATATCGGTCACCCACTGCGGTTGTAACCATTGGCTTTCTATCACTGTATCCCAGGGATGCTGTTTGTGACTATTGGAATTGGTTCCACAGTCTGTGAACCAAGCAACTGTCTGGCTACGTCCGCCTGACTTTGGCTGGCCTGTAGTCTTACAATGGCTCGTCATCTGGATTCGTCGATTAGATGATGCCTTTCAGCGCCGTATCCAAGAATTTTGCTAACACAAAATTTCTTGTTCGCACTTCAGACACGAAATCGAAACCCCCTCAAAAAGCCTGCTTTTATGCTGCGGCTCATTCGGATATACCGCTGACAGCGCCACTCATTTAATGCTAGGTATGGTTATATACCGCACATATGAAAATCAGTTACATTTTTAAATAATGTAACGACTTTCATACGTTTTTTCCTTTCCCACCGCGTTATAACGATTTTTCTCTTTGTTCCTTATTTTATAGAAACCAGTGTATATTAATATGCTAATACATCGATATATTCACATACCAGAACAGCGTACGTGTTTACACACCACTACGTAGCACATTATTGCAGGAGTTTGACGAGCGCCTGCGATGTTTGCCTTCGCCGCATTCAAAGGTCCAGATTTTATACTCGGAGTATAAGACGATCCCTAGCTTAATATATTTTTTAAACTTTAAATATCGTCTTATACGCCGACATATTCGGTAATTACTTTTATGCAGCTATTTCACTTATGGTCTCGACCAAATTGATTTAATAGAAACATTTTGGATAAATTCGAAACGATTCGAAATGAACTTTGCTGAAATAGATTAGGATACCTCTATTTTAAAATAGAGTATTTTAAAATAAGAAATCTATTGTAAAATAAGAAACGGACTGATATGTATATTCTCGCAACAGTGATCATAAATCAAGCAAACAGATGTAACCTGGAGTAAGCCATACATGGGGTCATCCGTGGATGTTGAATAAAGGTGTGGTTAGTAGGGGTGTGAGGACTAAATTTTTTGCTTGGAGAGTTGTGAATGAGTGGAAATGGGTTGCCAGAATCAGTTGTCAGTGCTTTGTCTGCTATTGGGTTCAAGGTGAGTCTTCGGACCCGTACAATAATAGTAATAATAATAATAATACGTCAGTATACCATGGAAATGAAATGATGCAAATAGAACGTGCGGCCTCATTTACGAAACGAACAGTAAGATTCAGGAAAATAACATCTAGAACAAAAGATCTTTGGAAGAGAGTAGAAAATCTGGACAGTCCAATATGGATACTATCGACCAGGAGTTCAAAGAGTCAACATGAGTGAGAATTAGTAGCAGAGCACTGAGTACAAAAAAGCTGCATGGTCGCAGTTTCTACGCAGAGTAGACGCAAATGAGCTGAATATGATTAATGCAACCAATAACGATGCTTACACTGGAAGTGGAATGAAGACCATCACGACTGGTCCATATATCGTCGAACGTCTGTAATGTGAAGAGACAAACATGTTACACCTTTCTCTGATCGGGTGTGCAGTGTAAGTATGGCAGATGCCTGGTGATCGCTTTACTTCTGAGTGCGTCATCCCTTATGCTATTTGATGGGGAAGAGTTCAAAGTTGTTTCTCTGGTATGGACTTTGTCATTTGGTTCGTGTAAAAATGAACGCCGACGGACATACAAAATATCTGAATGACTTAACACTGTATGCGGTTTGACAAAGCACACCCACGTAGAAAATTTGAATGGCACTAGCCACAGTACTGAGCTCACACCAAAGAACATCTATAGGACGAGATGGAACGTCATGTTCTGGTTAGACTAGTGCGTTTATCAATCGTATCTGGATGGTACAACAACGGTACAATGGCCGTGTTAAAGGAAAGATGATCCAGTATACCTGAATCATATTATTACAAGTTAATGTAGAGAACATACCAAGAAGGGAGAAACATGAGGTGGTCGAAAGGACAACAGGCTTTCTACGTCACATAAACTCAGAGCAGCTCCTCTAGATTTGGCTGTTGTGACAATGGTCAGTGATTTTCACTACAGAATAATGCCATTATAAATTGCATATTGATTATGTACATAATTTCCAAACTTATTCTTTATTACTCACAGTTTGACTTATACTAAGATGCTTATATTCTAATAAAAAATAAAGAACGAAATAATACATCATCTACATTTCTGAAGTTAGTGGTCATCATAAACACGTTACTGTATTATCCAAAAAACACTCTCAATGGAAGATTATAGTATAGTTTTCTTTCGGCATTTTAAGTGTGCCTGAGCAAATATTAGAAAGGTAAAATTTACAGAAACTGCGTTTTCTATCTTCAAAGATTCAGAGTTTTACAGCAGAATTTCGCCAACAGCTCGCATAACCGTTTCATGTTATTCGGTGATTGGTTCTTATAGCGCCAAAGGTTGCCCATAACCCTGGTCTATGACCAGGGTTATGGGCGATCTTTGGCGCTATAAGACCGAAACAGCTTTCTTAGGTCATTCTGTAACAATGATGCCCTTTGGTTGGAAAGACATGGGTTCGAATCCCATTCAGTAGGCAAGGAAGGTTTTTCAACAGAAGGTTAGTTATTAGATCTCAAACGGAGGTAGTTCGGCGTTTTCTCTCAGTAACTCGGGTTTTTCCTCCAGAAAAACAGGCAACCCGTCCGGAAGACCCCACCAGATCAGATTAAAAGACGCAATAACACAGAGTAGTCTCATAGCTTTTGTTGCTTTGATGAGAATTCCGAAACCCCATCAACAAGAACTCATGCACACGAATACCTTAAAAGCAACAACGATCACTGAAAAAAGATACGGAATTGAAAGACAGAAGAACTATTGTAGGTGAGTACCGTATATACTCAATTTATCTTACTTTCTCAAATCGATGTCATTTCCAATAAAGACTGTTTTGTACTTGGTTCATCACCTTTTGAGAGATGATTTTCTTCGGTTTCTCAGTTAACAATAAGCTTAGATGTTACTTATGTCGTCTTTTGATGTTGTTTATGTCTCATAAAGGAGATTCTCCTATTTCTTCAATATTATAGTAATCCTCGGCACGAGGTCCTCGTTAACGTTAAATATGAACTAAGTATCGAAATAAAAAAAATGTTTTTTTCGCTAAACACTGTGGCCAAAACTCAATGAAAATTTTTTAATTTATAATTTCGAGCAAAGTTGATAAGTGCTCATGTTCTAGTACCAACACTCATTTATTTATATGTGCCAGTGTGTGTGTGTGTGTGTGTGTGTGTGTGTGCGTGCGTGCGTGCTCGTGCGGGTGTGTTAAAAAATTCCTTGAAGAAGGATTAACAGGGGAACAGGCTTCAAGAGATCTACAGAAAGTTTCTCTAGTCAATGAATGGATTCGACACTATAATAAGCTTTTAGAGGACGCAGGCTAGCATAATTATAAATTTAACACCGAAGAATTTAAGGATTTGAGGTAATCGAGAGTATACAGACTGCTAAATTGCATTGTGGTTCGTTTGCATGCAGTGTGGATTTAAACCCCCGAAATCCAGGAATCCAGGACACACACACACACACACACACACACACACACACACACACACACACACACACACACACACACACACACACACACACACACACACACACACACACACACACACACTATATTGACATAATTATTGACACGATGTTGGTTACTCTCAATCCACCATTATTGGGCCAACCACAAATCTACTTCTGTTGTGAGAAGGGAGCCGTAGGATAGCTGCATATTTTACCGTTTTTTTCATTATTCATCGAAGAATTTCCATAAAGGGAATTCCTTTGCATTTCAGGATGAAAAACCAACATGCAACGACAGACGCAGCAGATCGGAAAGTGATTACAATTTATTGAAAATCAATTTGTCATTGCAAGACGATTTCGAGACAGTGATTGATCGAAGTATTTTTCTCAATCTTCCGTCTCTTCTTTCTCGACAGTCCATCGTAAATGTCTCATGGTTTCCTTTCGCGGAGATATCTCAGTGGAAAGTTCTATTACAGCAAGATCTTTCACATCACCGACGACTTTTTCCATCCATGCTAATTTAATTTTGCGCTATCGTCTTCATTTTGACCAATGTCCAGAAATAGAATAGAGCAGAGAGAGAGAGAGAGAGAGAGAGAGAGAGAGAGACAGAGACTCATTTAAAAGAATGTGAAAGCGTCTGAGTGCAAACAGAAATTGCGGATGTCAAGTTAAGAATGATTTGAAGTAATCTAGAAGTGAAGGTGACGGATGTTTCTCATCGCTGTACCTCAGAAGAATGTTCATCACGCAGCATATTTGGAAAAAATTGCAACGAACAGATATCACCTTTCTATGTCCGAACGAAAAAAAATTGTTGTAATAGAGCGATTTGGAAATTAATAGTTTTTTTATCTAAATATTTTTTGGCATAGATCTAATTCTTGTTGTGATGTAAAATTATATTATTAGTTAAAGAAGCATAAAATTTCTACTTCAAGTTATTTTGAGAAAAATTATTTTTTTTAAAGACATACACATCTCGATGAATAGCGCTTTAGAAATTGGTGTATTCAAAATAAACTTTTGCAGACTGTAAAAAAATAATACACTTTCAAATATCCAAAAAGTGATAAAAGTTAAGTGATAAAAGTCCGAAAATATTTTTCGGACTTTTATCACTTAACGGTTAAAAACAAAATAATAAACACTTATTGTCTGGCTTTTGTATAATATGTTCATCTTAATATAAAAGTCCAGTGTTAGTCTAAACAAATTCCCTTGCAATCATTTTATTTATGTGAGTTCCACCCACAAAAGGTCGTAAATCTATAATACATTAAGTACACCTTATTACTGTGGTTGAGCTAAAGATTTTTTCTCTTTTTATTAATTTCTATAATTTTTTGTATATTTAATTCATTTTTATCTGTCCTTAAACTCTGCTTTAGAGAGAATCATGGAACTTTTTTCCAGACTAAGAGGAGCAGTGACCGAGCTATAAAATTATATCTTACATAAAACAAGCACAAACATCCTTACCGACGGCGGGATTTGAACCCGCAGCCTGTTGGTTTTATTGGGTTAAATAATCCAGGAATCTTCTTCCACTGACCAAACATGAATATTTTTAAGTCACTTCAGGCCTTAGTTCGGTGGTGATCACATACAAGACAATAAAAAATAACCTTAAGTCATTGATGTCAGTTGAGGAAGAAAATATTATCGCATGCAGCAAGACCAGCAAGTGAAGGAATGAATGTACGAGTATATTAAAATATAGAGTTATGCTTTGAACACTTGATTACAGAGCAAATAACTCACAGTAATGAATTGGAGTTCAGCAAGTAAGGTTTCACAGATGTTACGAGGAGAATAACTTGAAGATTTCCAGCAACACACAAAATATTAGGGTTAAATCGCTTTCTATTGCTGTGTCTTGGATGCGTTATTATGGCTAGTGAAGTCGGTAGGATAAAAATGAAGCCGATTACATGAAGCTTTGCATTCAGATCCCATGACTTCCTTTTCTTGAATAGTTGTTGCAAATAAATTAAGGGAAAATCACCGTATACTGACATGTAATACAGAATAATGAGATTATGTCATGATCATTGATTACCAGACTGATGGGTATATTTTAAATAAATGTCAGTGACTGATCGGAGGAATACACCTGTTGTCATAGCAAAGAAACGACAAAGAGAAGCCTTTCAAACAACAGAAAAAAACTAACATAAATTCACGATCTCTGTATTCTTAATAATTAAGATCCTCTCATGAATATAGATATATTTAAATTTAATTGTGAAAGTAACAAACAGTAGTCTTTTAATATGCGTCTTAAACGTCCGAGGGCGAAGAAAAAAAAAACGAAAGAAAGAACGAAGCCAGTATAAATTAACGAGAGGCACATGTCTTCAACTTCCGCTAACTATTCAAATAATGAGCAGAAAAAAAAAGTGGAGAAAATGATCATTCAGGGAAGATTAAATCCCTCGCTTATAACGGCCTGATTACACGTAAGTCAACCATCACTGAGATTTTATACAAGTACTTTAAATGGAGATGTGCATAAGATTTCAGATTAATGAAGACACCAATTAATATTCTGCACCAACAAACTGCGTGCTTAAATTAAAAGACTGACGAGGTTTCAAGGCACAGAAGAGCTATCAAGAAGTTAGGAGTAACCAGATTCACCGCTTAACAAAGTTCTGATGGTAAGAGCTGTAATTGCAGAAAAATAATACAATTGTTCTTTAAAATCTTCGGTTGCAGTGCTATTAGAGATGAAAGATGCACATCCAAAAAAGTCTTAGAGTGTCATTAAATTCATTAATAATAAAGAAACATTTCTATACTAAAATCTCTAACGCTTTATTTGTTTAATGATGCAAGGAAAGCTAATTTTCTGTGAGTTTGTAGCTCTTCAAATTACCAGAATACTCCAGTTTTTCTATTTTTGCTTTTCAACTATAAAATTATAAAGTTTCAATAATGCGCATAGTTAAACTAACCAGTAGCTGGTTTATAAGAGCAACAATATATTATAATTGTTGAACAACTGATGAACAAACGATATCTGAAAAATGATGCATGTACATAAAGATCGATCATGGGATGGAAAAAACATGGAACTCTTATAACCTTGACTAATCTTATAGAACTGCCTGCAATACTTGCATTCATTCTGAAATGATATAAGTTATTTCGTTTTTTTTCCCTTTTCTTATAGACTGGAAAGCTAATCACAAATTTACATAATGTGCTCATTCATAATGGAATTCAATACATTTGCATTCCATGTTAATGAACATTTTTCAACAATACCTACAGTTAAAAACAAATTACATGAAAAATGCTAGTATTACTTAGAATAATGATGTAATTAGTAAAAGTCGAAATTAGCGATCGAATATTCATTTATGTGAGAACAGCATCCATTTCTATTGTCTGTCCATCCGTTCTTCTCATTAAACGAGTAGGGAATCGATGAATCAGTTTCGATTAAATTAAATATTTCTGAATAAATAAAATAAATCCACTAACGCCATTTATTCTCCAAGGGACCAGGAGGGACCGTTTAAGCGACATCTAACATTTAGAGATTGAAGAACAGTCAACCTCCATCCTGAGCCAATCAGAGACCCAAATTATCAGTTATTTTAAGCTGTATTGGGTAAGGAGAAGTATATCCATCTCATTATCCCTAACCATAACTTAATACAGGGTGTTTCAAAAAGAATGTCCCGATTTGAAAATTGTATATCTCTGCTGTGGTACAAAATAAATTGGTAACTTATTTTGTACCACATTTTCGTTCTTAAATATAATTATTTGAAATCGGGTCATTCTTTTTGAAACACTCCGTATATTAGTCTGCGGGAGCTCTACTGTCCATTTCCTTGAGCTTACGGGAAGGAAAATCCGATCCTGGAGGAAAACACCCGCTTGCCAGTTCCTGAGATCGACTAACTCGGAAATAATCAAAGATGAAATTAAAGGAAGAATCGAACTCAGAACATTCTTTCTTCGGGCGGTAGCGCCATGCATGCGAACAGCATTCAAGCCATTTCAGTTTTTACTGAAATCGGATCAGAATAAATTCCAATTTAAGTTAAGCTAAGAAAGATGTTCACTGCTCCGAAAACGCATCGAAGATAATTTGGATGATAGCGGTTTTAATTCTCTCTCTCTCTCTCTCTCTCTCTTTCCTTTGCGATATTGATTGCGGTTAACGTAGTTACATTAATCTTCTTGTCTTTTGTTTATTAAGTAAAATGACATTTTTTATTAGATATAATTTTCCTTTTTAGGCAAACGATGCGACCTGCAAAGATGCTTGTGGAGGAAATCCTTTTCCCCTTTTATTTTAATGCAGTTACGCTAAATTTCTCGCTAAGTTATCTTCGACATGCATTTAAACCTGAAGATGTTTATCTGTTTGTGTTTATGATCCTACGGATGAGGAGAAAAAGAAGAAGAGAAGGAGGAGAAAGAAGAGAGTTGAAACAGTTCGAATTCAGTTAATGAAAGTGTTTGAATTCTTTCATTAAGTGGATTCGATCCTTTAAAAATGTGTAAGCTGTCCTAATTACCATCCCCCATTAAAAGTTGCGGACTGAGATAATATTTAATTTGAAACCGGGGTTATAGTAGGCCCATTCAAAGACCTTTCTTTGCAATTAGTGACTGAATGCAGTATTTGGTGCGGTCTATCAATGGGAGGAGATTAACCGAACTGTATCAGTATTTCATCAAAAAGCTTTTACGGGAATACACAAAAATCCAACTACAGTGATTCCTCGATCAGGATATCAGTGAAATTATCTATAGATAAAAGAATAAGCGTCAAAATTTTGTAGATTGAAGGGGGGGGTCAATAACGCTTTCCCAAATATCCCATATCTCAGAACTAGCCTTATTAATTATCTTTCGCTAAGAAAATATTCAGATACCCTTAAGTATGTCGCCAATGTCAACGTAACGATTAAAAGAGAAGTTTGTGTTGTACTTTTCAAATAACGCTGCCTTAGCCATCGCGTGCGAGCGGCATCGAATCTAAGCTACAATAGAAGCTGCGGGTCTCTCGTGAGGTGGCGTGACAAACGAACGGCAGCAAAGATAGAAATAGAAACCTTGGAAAACAGAGGTGTTCGTCACGCTGTAACATTGGGTTTTCGATGTGTGTATTCTAGTGCGATGTCGTTGCTGCACGCCAGCGTCGCATCCTTTTATTTGGACGGATAAAAATCAGATTTGTGATGCCACGCTGATTGGGGGGGGGGGGGATTTGTAGCTGTATCATTAAAGTATCGATTGTATGTGAGGGTCAGAAACGGGCAATCCGAAAGATGAAACTATCTGATTTCAAACATTCCAATTACGTTCTTAAGGATAATTTTCAATCTTTGAACACACGCACACAGACGCGTGCACTCCCACGAGTTTGTCGTTTAAAAAAAAAAAAAAAAAAAAAAACCTTTATCCTGTAAAGCATTGATTTAGATCAAAATTCTGAATAAATATAAATGTATTAGCTTCGGAAAAAATTTAGAACCGTATAACTACCTTTAAAGATTTATTTTTTGTCGAATGTTACAAAGAAATGATTTTCAGGTATTCATGAATAAATGAAGTGGTTCACATGTGATTCAACATTCGATACCACACTTTCTGTCATTACTGTACTTATGCAAACACTGCTTAAGACCAATCTGGATTTAATTTATTAAATTCGTTACAGAGAATGCATAACCACCATCTATTAGATTCGTTGGCTTTCACCATTTAGTCAATGTGTATATAAAAACATTTGAGATCTCTGCTAATGTTTGTGTAGTCAGTTCAGTTTTGGCTTCAATCGGGCCATTTCTGGTTGACAAAAATCATTCAGAAACGATGTAAAATTATATATGTTTACCAATGAAATGAATAAGCTACATATATTACGTAAGCCATACACTGTTCTAATGTCAATTGTGATATGTAATGAAGTCGCAACAATTAAGACTAATGCTAATTGTTAAAACGTAATAATATGTGATTCCTAAGAATGCTACCAAGAAACGTGTTTATATGTATGCATGAAAGTAAATTATTACTATCATATACAAATAAAGAAAACTTATAATTTCCATACGACAATGAAATAAAAGTATAAATTTTTTTTATTATTTGTATACGAATAATAATATATTGTACTTAACGTTTTTCACTGACAATGTCAATTGTGATATGTAATGACGTCGCAACAATTAACACTAATGTTAATTGTTATAAAATAAAAAAATGCGAGTCCTAAGAATGCTACCGAGAAACGTACGCTTTTTATGTATGTATGACAATAAATTATTACTATCATATACAGACAAATAGAACATAGAATTTCCATACGACAATAGAAATAAAAGTATACATTTTTTATTATTTGTATATGATAATAATAATTTATTGTACTTAGCGTTTTTCACTGGCAATGGCAGCTATCCTGTACCCATAACAGATAAACGATTTTGGGGTCTGTAGGCACTATTTTTCTATGCGCCTTTTTCTAATTTACAATAAGGCACAGTATTAATCAATAATTTTGTAAATTAATTATTATAATAAGCATATTAAAACTGTATCCTACTTAAATGAAAACAAATACTTAATGTCATTCATAATTTAGTTCCCTAAGTACTGTAATTGTATGCATTCGACAGTTCCCTCACAAATGTGATTTGTGTCACGATCGCACATTAAATCAGGACTAATGATCCGGATTTCAGTGCAATTTCCTTCGACTTAATACCCACGAGGAAGGAGAGCATATTTACCGCTAGATATTTACCTTGTTGAAAAGTTCTTTGAGTGGACGAGAATCAATTCCGCGTAGCGTTCATTTATTCGAAAGACGCCCTAAAACTTCAAGCTCAGCAGGTGTGTTTTAGATAGGATCGATATCTTCCGACTCACAAATCTATTACTTGTATTTCTATGAGTTTTGCTGAATCAGGACACCGATGTGAATGCAATGCGGCACTTTCTTCCGTCTGTACAACACTACCAAGAATTCAGACTCGTAATGGCTGATTCATTTGGTTCATTTGACGTAATTTACTTTCGAGGACCAAATCTTTGAGGTAGAGTTTTCGTAATTTGGGTCCATGAAATAAATGTCTTAATTGAATGCTGTTAAACTAGCAATGAGGGTATTGGAAAGAGATGAGATTTCTGTTATAATTCAATTATATATATATAGATATATAGATATATATATATATATATATATTTTTTTTTTCCCCTAAAGTTTTGGAAGTTAATAACGAAATTGTTTAATAAAGATCTTAATTGTGCTATAAAATAAATGGAAAATCTTCATTTTTTAAATATTAAATTATTAAAGAATTTCAATGTTTGCCAAACGCTAAAACTACGGCGATATTTCATACGACGCAATTTTATATTTGTAACAAATCAAGCAAATTTAAAAATAATTTAAAGAAAAAAAGAAACAGTTTATATATAAAATGGGATGAAGTATTATATAAAAATCTACTCTGATATATTATTATTATTATTATTATTATTATTATTATTATTATTATTATTATTATTTCTGAATGTGTTTAGAAATATAAAATGATGGATAACGTATTGACAAAGTGTTAACTATCCGCACTAGATGGCGCCACAAATCAGTGTTTTTATACTTTTGCTGTATTGTGTGTTATGTAAGCAAGAATCGTGTTAAAAAAACTAGTGTTTCAAACTCTTTAAAGTATTCCTTCCATATCAAGCTTTTGTAAAACCTTAAAATATGCATGCTGAAAACAAACAGCCAAGGTTATTGCCAGGTTATTATAGGTACAAGGAATTGTCATGTGAAAGCAATCTGAGGACCACCTGTCGCAGGAAATAATTTCTATTTTTAGTTTATCGGCGATAAAAGGAAGAATCAGTTTACATATAAAATTAGACTAGAATATATTGGTAATGATAATATTGATAATATTAGTTGCTTAATTATATTTAAAATTACAAATTGTTTGATGTTATTTGGAAACAGAACTGTATACTTACTTTTTTTTCTTTCTTAATTACGGAAAATTTGGCATTATTTTTATGTGAATGCCAAGCATGAAATCAGTAGCGCACTTAGGATTTAATCTTGAAGGGGGAGGGGGGGGGTTGTAGACGATTTGAGAAGACACACTACGACGTATGACTGAGCATCTGCAATGATCGCTAATTCATAAGTAGTACAGAAATAGAAGACACGACACACATAAATAAAAAAATGAATTTTAATTAGGAAAAGATTTTTTGAAATTTTCTAGTATTTTTTTTTTCTTTTTCCTTGGGGGAAGGACTCCCTGCACCCACCCCCCCTCTGGGTGCGCCACTGCATGAAATATTAAATCTGTCGTATATTGTAAATACTGTCGATGGACTACGTGTTCAACACTGAGTAAATATTCAAATTATTATATAATTACGAAAAATTATAATTTGAAAGATTTCGTTCATTCTATCTAACAAAAAAAATGTTATTTTTCATTTTTTCCCGTGAAATCATTAAAATACAACAATGAAACTGATTATTTATTGCCTGTTTTTTGTCCTGTTTCTGTGTTGTTCGTTGGAGAAAGGAATTCGGATACAGTTTACGATTCATGAAGTATAAACTTAAATTAAGTACAGGGTGGCCATAAATTAACCTCCCCTCTTTGGAGGTATCTGTAGCTAAAACTAATACACTGAATGAGACCACATTTTATATCGAGACTTTCGAAGGCATGGGGAGATGAATTCCGCGAAAAAAAAAAAAGATTTAGTACCAAAAGTCGCCGATAGGGGAAATTTTGGCGCTGGCAGAGCCGAAAGCAGTCAAATATTTGCAGTAAACGTAGGTAAAAAGGATTATGCAAATTTTACTTTGTTACTTAATTTTACGTATTTGGAATCAGTTGTATATGTTGGTGGCGTTCCCAACTTGCATGTCTTCTGAAAGAGAACATAAAACGGGGCTGTTATGAACATCCCTTACGCTCAGCTGTAGAGCATATCGCACACCGGAAGCAATTTGTTGTACACAAGAACGGTCAGCACATTGAAAATCGTGTATGTGGTCTAGGGAACCCTGATTCTGATGAATAAAACATTATTTCCTGTGAGTTCAATCACTACATTACTTTCTGTGTCTCTCGCTAGTTGTTGTTTTAGTTTAATTATTATTATTATTATCATCATCGTAAAGCGCCACATATCCAGCTGGAAGACGTGGCTGTCGCTTACACCGTTGAAATGTTATTATTCCATTTTATCTGCCTTTAATGCAATTATCCGCTTGTTTTCGGCTCCGCCAGAGCCAAAATTTCCCCTATCGGCGACTTTGGTACTAAATCGTTTTTTCGCGGAAATCATCTCCCCATGCCTTCAAAAGTCTCAATATAACATTTGGTCGGTCTCATTCTGTTTATTGGTTTTAACTAAGATGCCTCCAAAGAGGGAAAGTTATTTTATGGCCACCTTGTATATACCCTGAGGTTAACCAATCTTATAAATAATAATAATTTTTTTATTTATTAATAATATTAATAATAACATTTTATTTATCATATACAACAACAACAACAACAACAACAACAACAACAATAATAATAATAATAAAAAAAGTTACCCAAAGCTGATAAACTCGCTGGAGAATACCCATTAAGTGAAAAATAATGCGCTCATCTCCATTTAGAACCCTTTTTATTGTTTATACGATTTTTGTATTCGTATAAGTAAATTAAAGTATATGATAGTTCTTCACGTGGCTGATAGATGGCGCTAGAGATTTTATACTGAATTCCCCTTTTTTGTATTATAGAAAAAAAAGTCTTAATTAAACTAGACAATACCGCGTAAGCAATACTCAATGAACAGTGCTAATGCTGATGGTGATAATAATTTGTTTAGTGGTAGAGGGATGAACTTTGCCACTGAGCCATTCTGCATTCCTTTCCCTGTCTGTTTGCTCAATTGAAATAAGCCACCCTTGTTAGGAGGTTTTTTTTAACTTAAAACAATAGTAAAATAAAAAACCAGATTATGCTTTTTATGCTGTTTCATTGTTTCCGATACTATTTTAAGAGAGTAGCATTTCGAACCAAACGAAGCTTTGCGCATTTCTTTCCCCGATTAATTTCCAGAAGTATGTTAATCTTCATTCCGTGCTGTTAACTGTGATCTCTTTCCTATGCTGTCTTATAGGGAGATGATTTCTTTTTTTTTGGAAAATCTGGTCTTTTCCACCATCAAAATCTTCATTGATTCTACCATCATCCACTTCCTCATGCATGCTTAAAAATAATAATAAATATGAGGATTGCATTGATTACAACTGAAGCACACATACTCCGTTACGTAGAGCATAAGTTTTTGTTTGATTTAAAGATTTTTTCTTCTTCAGTTTGCTGACTGTTTAGCAAGTGAGTTACATTACGGACACTACATTACAGTGTAAAACTCATGGAATTTGACAAACTCGTAGCTCGATATTTACTTACTTGATTGACTTCTGTGTCATGACACAGAATGATGCTTTCATGATAACCGAGGCTATCCTGACAACGAGAGCAGATGATTCTTTCATTTTATTGGAAATAAAACTTTACAGAATTGACATTTAATTTGAATCACGTGTATTAAATTGTCTTCATAAACCCAGTAAAATACATGTCTGAAAGAAACGGATTCGTTTAATTATAAGAAGTAAACTAATAATTGCAGATTATCATAACAAAGTTTGTTTTGTAATTACAATCTTGTATAATGAATCTAAAAATCTAACCCATCTTCGTATTTGGTACTGTAATCATAATTCTCTTTTGACTAGTTTTGTCAAGTATTATTATCTCACTGAAACCAAAAAACGAGGGGAAGAAAGAGAAAATTTTATTTAAGGGCTCACATACTTAATTTTATTAAATTACGTCCAGTAAAAGCGTGAATTATTGTGTGGGAGGCTTTCAGAAGATGCTTGTGCAGTTTTTGAGAAGCACCTAACGAGGACTCAGCAATTAGTAAGTTCGGTAACTATTAATAAAAGAGACCAGATCATTTTGTGAGAAGAACCTAATAAGGGTTCCGTATCTAGTCAATTCGGTACACATTATTAACAAGATCATATTCGACAGTTATTCTAATCATAAAATCGAAACTCCAATTATAAACTGCAGCCTAACAGTCAGAATATTCAGGTGTGTAAATTTGAAAAAGAATGTGAGGCTAAACAGAGTACAGTAATCCCTCGATTACTGCGCCCCCGATTAGTGCGTTAGTTTTTTCCGATACCTAAATTCGATTAGTGCGCCTATCTTAAAAATAAATGTTACAGATTTTAAAAATTTTCTATCTATACATTTTTATGGCTATTTTAAAAAATCACTCACTAGAATGAAATAATTTAGTTACCGATATGAAACATTTTACAAAGTTATTTTTAATGGCATACTACACTACTTCCATGTACACTATGTATACTATGTTCCAGAATTTACTGCCAAAATTTATGTCGTCTGCTATAGTACGCCCACAGATTCGAGACCCTTCGACACCTGCGCATGTCAGTCCGTCTTCTGGGATGAGTTGTTTATTATTACACGTACGAAAATTAATTTCTCTTTTATGATCATTGTAGTTTTTAAAGTGGTAACTATTTTGCTTGTATAACAGTTGGGAAATTTTATCTATAAAGCACGGGATGTGTGAGAAAGATTCGATGATGAAGAGAGAAGCAGTAAAATTTGCAGAAGAGTAGAAGAGGTAATAGGGCCATACCGTCGGCTGAAAAAAAGAAACAAAATGCCCGCCAAACTACGTTAGCTCAATTCTTTGTTAAGAAGTAGAATAATAAAATTTATATTCTGAATATGTTTTATTGTCTTTCAGGCTTCATGGTTTTCCTTTAACTAGGCCCTGAGACATACCCTAATGTTTTTATAAAAAAAAAATTAAGGGTCAAAAAAGAAATCTGAGGAACGAATTATACTTTTTCCCATAGGTTATTATATTCGATTAGTGCGTTTTCGATTAATGCGCCTGTTTTAAAGAACGCATTAGGTGCATTAATCGAGGGATTGCTGTACATTCTTTTTTGACAACCATAAAATGCATATATCTCTACTCTCTATACTGTCAAAATGTCCCTCACTAATTCCTTTCTTTAGATTTTACCAATTGCCACTTTTTTAATTTTGTATACCTAAAACTATTGCTTGGCAGGATTAAGAAGTTGATAAGAGATAACGAAACGATTTTCGCAAGTGTATAACACGTAAAAATTATATAAATTAATAAAATAAATTAGCAATATTATATATATAATATTGTTAATTGCTCTTAAGAGGCTATAAAAAGCCTCTTACGTCTTAGAGCATATTTCCGTTGTTCGTTCCCCTAGACAGTTAGTTTTCGTAGCAATTATGAATCTATCGTCCTATTTTGGTAACGAGAACTGAATTTTTGTAATGATTCTGCTAGTTAGACCCGTCGATTCGATTTGTAGCGATTCAGTATTAGCATTGTTGTTATTTTGTCATCAAATGCGATTTGCAGAGTTGGTCCAATGTTAAACGCATTCGCAAGATATATTTTTGATACAAAATTTGCTTATCTATTTTATTTTTTAAAAATTTTCTTTACAAAAATTCTACACATAAAATTTGTAAACTTAACGCATATTTTAGTTGCTATCAAGAAGGGGGGGGGCGAGCTAAGGGTTATATAATCTGGAAACTCCTCTGGACACAAGCCACTTTGGGCCTGCACTAAGCAAGCGGGTAGCTATCCGTTTGCACAGTGGGATTCGAACGCACGACCTATTGACTTGTTAGATGTTATTCACTCGACTCCAACCAGCCATCAAATATCAATATTCATGTAAGCAAATCTTTGGGGACTTTGCTTTTGTTCAAAATTGTTTTCCTTCCAGCATTATCGTGTTCTTCCAACCATCATAATCCAGGTAAGAATATCGTGCAAAATGCCAAGATAATTCCACTGTCTATATTAATATTTTGAGAGGCATCTTCTTTAAGTAAAATAGGGTTTAAATTGTATACAACTGTGCAAGTTGACTTCACCATAGCAACACTGCTTAAAGGTATTAATCAGCACTCTTTCGTCTCTAATATCATCTAAGAAAGTAATTTTTTGCGTGGAAACAACGGTGCCATGTAATTCCTGTATATAATGAAGACGAAGGAGAGAACAGGAAGAGTACGTGGAATGATATTTTTCTGGGAAAAGATCAGTATGTCAAAACGATGGATGCTGCACGGATTATGGAGAATTTAATTATGCTATTGAATTTTAGTTATCAGTAGATATTATTCTGATTAAAAAAAACATAAATTTAATTCAAAATATTCAGACCACTCCAGAGGAAAATGAAGGCTCGCGATTCGAAGAATATCCTGGATATTTTACTGATATTTAAATATTTTCTATGGGTTTGAATTATTTAATAGAAATGTAACTGTCGTAATTTAGTTCTTTAATAATAACGAAAAGAATTAACCAATAATGTTATTTTTCAAAAACTGAAACTATCAGTTTTAAAGTTATATAAACCTAATTAATTGCTCAAGTAATTACGGCAGAGATTATTTTTATTTTTATTTTTAACTTTTGAAGCACTTCGAAGTTGTAATACTGTCTAACTCTGATCATGATGTTATACTTGTCAAGTAACTACAGGCCTGAAGTAAATGGTTGTTTCGCATCGGACTAAGAAAATCATCTTACGCTTAGACTTTCAAAATTTCGTGTTACATTGGGATGATATCTACTCCGCAACCTAGAACGAGTGGAGTACCTTATGGACACAAACATGGCATATTATAAACAGTTTTTCGAGATGATTTATATGCTTGGGTTGTATTGTTAGATACATAACAAAGGCTATGAGGACAGTGTATTTATAACTGCTAATTTCGTGTATTTGTTATTCTGCTGTGTGTGATTAGAGGACAATTAAAGGGCATCGTCGATGAAGACCGAGAATCTACATACGAATCAACCTGAAGTATCATGCTTATCAATGAATGCAAAGCACTTACTTTGAATGAAAATAAACTGCAGCATACTTAGCAACAATTTGTTTACAGAGTCGTTGGTTTATATTACTTTTTCATGCAATTTCTCAGGATGACCGAAATATAAATTTACGTTCATCGTTGCTTCCAAATAGCAATCTCTTGTGTTCTTTGAGTGAATAAATAAAGCCTTATTATCAAGGCTCTGATTTCGTAAGTTCTTTTTTCTTTTATACAGAAATATGAGAGTTCCATCGGAAGACTGAAAAAACGGGTAAAGGTTGTTCACATAAGACCACTTTGATATCACGATTCATTTCCTTTAGATTTAGTTCTTTAGTTTTCTAGAAATAAAACTCACAGTATCTGGTTTAATTGTCCGATGATCTTACGCCTCGGGAGAATTAAAATTTGTTTCTAGAATATACCTTCCTTTCCTATCTTTCTATTTACTCCTTTCCTCTATTATTCGAGACAACTTCTTACACAAAGATACTTCAACAGTAGAATTGGTCTCCCTTTTAAACACCTGCATAAATGTAATGGTACAAAACCCTGTAGCCACATTTAAAAGAAAGTTCAGCAATGAAACACACTTCACTATTCGATGCTTCAATATTGATTCGGAAACTGTCTTTCCCTGCCGTCACTTTATTTTCGATATTCATTAGTCTTTATAACCCCAGTGGTTCCTCTCCGCATGCATTTACTGCTCAAGAGTAGTTCCCTGTGGTGCCATTATTTTCTCCTTCATCTTATTCGTTTCTTTGTTGTAATGGATCTTACTTAGCGTACAGAGCCCTATTTCGACCCGACAAAGCTAAGAAAGTAGTTTATTTTTAGAACTATTTATACAACCAACGAAATGCTTGCCATTAGATGGTTTTCTTACACTCCACGTATTATAAAGAATCTGGTTTTTTAGTAAACATACCAGAAAGGTGTATGCACACCGAATAGTCGATTTAAAAACAGCTTAAAGAATGTATTATGCAGCACGGTGGTTCCCTACTTTTTTATTATTATAGAGGAGTAGTGAAGGCATTCTGGAGACTGCTACCAGAGAGACAACAAACGACACCCTACCTGTATCTTGAGAAAATCCGGATTTTATTAATATGTGCCTGTCATGACTCCGAACCCAGTTTAAATTTCTCTAGGAACCCCACTTGAACACGTCTAGTCTGGTATTACTATACATAATCACTTTATTTTATTCAATTCCATACCAAGGTTGCTGAATATCGACTACAAATAAAAGACACCTTTAAGAAAAGCGTATTTGCGGAGTGAATCTTTAACTTAATAGGTTATTAAGTTAAAGAATGTTAATTACCATGTTCAGTGATTCCTGACGGTTAAAAAAATCTAAAAAAAATTGTATTTTTTAAAAGAGTTTATTTAACTGCATATTATTTTTAAGAAAATTTTATGTGAACTGCCCCATTGCTAATCAGATGATGAAGGCAAACCACTACATGGATATGTTTTGGTTTGCGTTATACCACAAATAATGCCACACTGTTCACACTTTACCCACTTATTTTACCCATCTTACTTTACCCATTTTATTGGTCAAATGAGATGTTAATGATTCTTCAATTAGTGCAGATCACTAGTGGTTTGTTTTTGTATATCTCCACTTTATAAAACCATTGTGTTTATACAGGGTGTTCGGGATAAATTTGACATATTTATAATTAATTATATTTTTCCGTAAGTTACATGTATTAACACACACTTCTCTTCATTTAAAAGTTTGGACCCTTCTTCATTCATATACAAGATGTCAGAAAGGATGGATAGCTGGAACCCGCCTGAATCATGGAAGAGAATAACTTGTATCATGATGATTCGTGCCCGCCATCAAAATAAGGATATTACGACTGCTGCCCAATGCTCACTGAATGCAGTAAAAACAATCAGGCATGAACTAGAGACTTGCAATGGTGACTACGAGGATGTAGCAAGAAGAAAGATCCCTAGCAGACGATCTGATTGCGTTCGTACAGCAGAATTCCTCGCAAATCTGCAGGAACAGGTGTTGAAGAACCCTGGCATTGGAATTCGTGGAGTTGCTAACTGTAGTCAAGCCCTGGATAACAAGGGTAGCCAATGGTAGGCCGTATGTATGGCAGCAGGATTCGGCCCCTTGCCACACCTCTGGGAAAAGTCAAAAATGGTTGTCTGAAAATTTCTACGACTTCACCAGTCCAAATGTTTGGCCTCCAAACTCCCCAGACCTTAACCCCATGGATTATTTTGTATGGGGCGCAGTTGAAAAAGACACCAATCGCACTTCCAGTAATACAAAAGCCCAGTTAATGGATAAAATTAAAACAGTTTTTGCGGCCCTTCCCAGGGAGACTGTAGCATCAGCTTGTTCGAGGTTCCGAAGCAGAATTGAAGCTGTGATCGATGCTAATGGTGGTTATTTTGAGTAAATCTTGTTGATAGTATTGTAATTAACTCTGCCTGTAATGTTTTTTTGTCAATTCATTAAATTTAATAGATACAAAGAAGATTTTCTTTTTCCTTACGAAACTGTCAAATTTATCCCGAACACCCTGTATATTTCGACATCCAGAATTTAAATCCAATTAAGAAATATGGAACTGAATACCTTGGGTTATTAGGAATAGGTGCCTCCAATAACAAACGAGCAATCGAAGCAATTTTCAGTACTTAAAATCATGTCATTGATTTAAACATTTGTTCTTCCTTAGAAGTGTAAAATTACCTAACATGAGACAGTTGTTAACCTGCTCGAAGGCATTTTTGCGTACGTGTGCTGATCCCTAATCAGCTGTAGTCAAGACGATGGTAGTTTAATAAAATAAAAAAACCTCCTCTCCTTTCGCCACTGATGATGGCCTGTAACATTCAGGCTGAAATATATGACAATTAAATAAATAGTATTACCTATCCCTTGTGTTTTTTTCATGTTAACTGAAGAAACTTATCATGCCACAAGTATCTTTTGCAAAACAACAACAGCAACAAAAATCTCCCAGTATAGTTTATAGTCTGAACGATTTAGGTAGTGATTCGTGTGAGAGGAGAATTTAGGTGAATTTATCCTTCCGTTAATTCACTTGAGAATAAATGTGCGAAGTAGTATAATTAATATCAATTCATGATAATATGGCTCTTTTTCATCTTATCACTTTGGATCGGATGAAAAGGGAACAATTTCCTGACCCAAGTTTACACCTATAGATTTCGCATGGGGTTACGTACAGGATAAAGTCTATATGACAAAAGTGACTCCACCAGCATAATTGTAAGCCAAACATAGTGTTATTCATTACTTCAGACACACTGGATAAAAATCTTTAAGAACTGATTTATATATTGGATCTTTGTCGACCTACACATGGAGCTCATTCTGAACTGCAAATAAAATATCATTTTATAGAAAATTACACTAAACCAACGGTATTTCATGAGCTACGAAATGATATTTGACTCAGAAGGGGAGAAGAAAGTTACAAATGATGACTTCGAGGTATTCTTACAATAGCAAGAAGTATCACCATGAAATCAGTACACATATTTTCACTTGATGAGAGTTTACATTGAAAAACCGAGATACACCTAAAAATAATAACACAGAAATTACGGAGAGGACCTTTGCATATAACATGAACAAATGTTTTGGAAATTTCAAGGTCACGTTGGTGACATAATTTAGGAAGAAGCTAGATATTGCGAAGATTCGTGAGAATTAGTTGGGTGGAGTCTATGGCAAGAATCAGTGAGAGGCTTTCGTTTACACTGAGGTTAGCTGCTATGGATTCCCTGTTGTTTAGCATTCAGCAATGGTTCAATAATGGGATAGCGACTTTATTTTAATTTGAACAAACTGAATATGACATAATTTTTCATTTACAGAATAATCGAACGAAAGTGAAGCTAATTCCCGTTTCATGATTTCGAAACAATATGGACGAGAGAGAGAGAGAGACTTTGATTCTACTGAGTGTTTTCTGATATTTGGCGAAAGTTCAAAAGAGGTATTTGAGAGAATGAAGTAGTCAGTGAGTGAAGATCATCAAAGCAATGGTGTGGAAAGAGGTATGGCGCAGGAGAATCAGATTTTATTTTGGTGGGATTGTAAAAGTATTATCTTGATACAGGAGGGAGAAATTGATGGCCAGACAGTGAAATCACTATCGACCAAATTTGTTGTTACTCCTGATCATTCGTAAGGCTTGTGAGTGAGCATCAATGTAAAAAAAAAGCAAGAAAACTTTTGGATTGAAATAGCGCACTTTCCTTTCACATTGTCTTCTGGAAAAAAGATCATCTATTTACAAATCGTTTCTCCAGAGAAACACCAGCGTAAACAAGGTTATTTTAAAACAAACCCCGTATAAAAGTGACAGGAGACTAAGAGTAGCAGTAGTATATATTCTGCTCCTCTCGGAAAGTCGATTTTTTCTCCCACTCCACAGGCGAGATTAAGGCAGCCAATTTTTTAAAACATGAATAGAATCTTATCATGTCTTTCAAAAGAAGTTGGTGTGTGTGTCCATTAATCTGTCACCACGATGCATTTAGCCCAACAGACATCCTCTAAGTGAAAGATATCAACTTTACCGAGCGGGTTGCACAGTATGTTATACCTGAGAAGATGTCGTCATGATTTTTACCATACTTCATCTTATTGTTTGTAAGGAAGCAATAAAATCTGCCTTAAAGCATCTTCGCAACTAGGTTTTTGCAACTTATGCAGAGTACAAGTCGTGGGAAGTATGTTAGCCTCCCGTCAGCAGCATAACTAACATATATTGTTCTGTTCCATAAGCTAGTTGCTTATGAGGCAGAAACAATTCACTCCATCTCCCGCACATACAAATCTGTGGAGAGTCTACTAAAGCATACAAAAAACACGCACTTAAAAGGGACACGTTTTGTGGAAGGGGATTGAAATATCGAAGTTACGTCGTTGCTTTTATTGAGACCTCAAGAAAGATCAAAAATTGTCCGGAAAGTGTAAGAGAAACAACCCCCTAAGACGTGTATACTTGCATTGTAGAACACACGTAACGCAACTGCTGTGACGTTCTTCACGCCTACATTTTTATTTGCTTACACCAGGAAAAACTTCTTCTTGTCCATATATAACATGGCCTGCTTCTTTCTCTTTCGGTTTCCCTTGCCATATCTGAACGAAGAAATAAACTGGAACAAGAGATATGCCTACCTCCGTAAAATCAAGGAAAAAATATGCATCACCCAGTTTATCGTGCAAAACAAGACACGCATTTTAATACGGGAAACACACATCTACATAAGGTTGTAGTCAATCACAAAAAAGCAAGGCACGCATTTGAATGCAAGCAACACAAACATCACATCACATCGCATAGCGCGTAGTCCAAATGACCTAATTTACGAGGAACTTGTAACGGTAATAACGCATTGAAATTTGTGATGCACTCGCGAATTTTATTGACGCTATTTTTTCTTTTTGTTCATCGCTTTGTAAAGAAAGTGACAACATTCTACTCACTCCCAAAGTTGTTTTTCAGTGCACATATGGAGAAATGACAAAGAAACGATTTGCTTCTACTTCCACCAGACAACTGCATTTATCAATACAGCATGAGGACTTCATCTTCTCAAAATGCTAGTTAATAGGCATATTCCAAATATTGTTGGGAAAGTTCGGTACTTCTGTAAAACTGAATGTGATTAAACTGTAGAATACGTCATTACCGTTTTACAGTAATGAAGCCCAGTTTCGAGGCGAGAATACTTGTTCATTTCAGAACCTATAAGCAAAAATAGGGTACCATGTCCGAGAAACGACGAAAGAGGCGCAGAAAATGAGCGACTGGGAGAGAGAGAGAGAGAGAGAGAGAGAGAGAGAGAGAGAGAGATGTTATGTTCGTTTTGATGAGGTGGTGCAATTCTGAATATTGCCAGGTGGATAAAAGAATACTTCACCTGGGTGCTGATAGAAGCGTAATACAATAAATAGCACACAGCCCCAAGGCGAGGAGGATTCATGAAATTTAATCGCCAACAGGATTCAAATCCAATAATCCCTCCCAATTTCATTCACTTTATTTACTTGAGTTGAATATTTTATTTCTAATAGTTAGTTCTTCAAGTACTGTTTCTTCATTCTATGCTTATTCTTTGTATATTCTTTATTTCTTGCCTTTTATTTCTATAATTTTTTCTGTTCTGCATTTTTATTTTGTTTCTTTTGTTATTTAGCTAACATTATTATTTATTCTGTTTTTTCCCTCTTCTTTTCATTCAATTTGGCATCAGTTTTTTTACCTAATTAACTAGTACTAATTGTCACTAATCTATAATTTTTTGGAAACTTTTCAAAAAAAAACAAATTAATTTTTGTCTAATCCAAGGTCATTATGTACAGTTTTTTTTTTTAAAATCCATTTAACGATGGACACTCTTCAGGTCATTGTAAACTTTTCAGGATTTAAACCAAGGTGCTATTATTCGATATTTTGAGAATGCGTTAAGCCTAGCTTCGTCAAGTGAGCTTCCATAAGCATCCTATGATGCGTTAATGGGAATCCACCCTACAGATTACAGCTTTTAATCCTAAAAGGTTCTGTATACAGTAATTACAAATAATCCATTTCACTTTTTTGCTTCCTATTAAACTTGTTAATAAGGAAAACCAAAAAATTGCTTTAAGTTTTTAGCGTTGGCTACGTTTCGAAGTAAATAAACAAGCATGATAATTTGAAAGATGGGATTACTGCTAATTTGTGCTAAACCTTTTTTTTTTTTAATTTTAAAGATATGCGTGTTAAGTGAATTCTGGGGAACACTGTAGAGGAGCTTTGGAGAGAAGAAAATAGTGAGATATGCGTCTTGAAGATAATGCTATGGTACACACTGTGGAAGAGATCCGGCAAGGAGAAAATATTGCACAAAACAAACTGACATGTGTCATAATTATTATTCAGTAACTACTGTTTTATTTTCATATTTTATTAAAATTAAAAATGCTGCTACGCGAAAATAGTGCACTAATAAATATGAATAAAAAAGCACTAGTTCCAAACAAAATAAAGCGCAAGCGTTCCAACAATGAGAATCAAAGATTACCAAAAATAATAAAACGCCAATGTTTCTGAACAATAAGGTTTTAAATATTTTCTAATAATATAAATTCTGAAATACAAGTTCCTAAAAATAAGATTTGGAACGATAATTCCAAACAGTACGATTTGAAACTGAAGTTTTTTTTTAAAAAAAACATTGCAATGAAAGTTCGTAACAACACGACGCAAAAGTTTCCAAACAATACCTTTAGAGTGAAAATTCCAAACAATATGATAATAAAGTGCCTAACAATATTTAAAATTCCACTTTGAAATAGCGATTTGGAATTTTGATTTCAAGTTCCAAACAATAAATTTTGAAATTCAAATTTCGAATAATAAAATTTGAAATACAAGTGATAAAGAAAAAGATTTGAAATTCAAATCCCAAATGATTTTAAGAAACTTATTCCAAAAATAAATTTTTAAAGATTCTGGACAGAAATATTTTTCACCAGAGCATGCAATAACAGACCTTTTATAAGATGTTTTTAATATCTCATTGCAAGAAACATGGGCTTGCATGTAAACGACAGAAACTAACTGAAAATAGAATGCCATTGCGAAGTAGCAATTTATGAATCAATCTTGGTATTTCCACTTGCTGTTTTCTTTACATATAAATACATTTCCATTACAGTTAACTGGAAGCACCATCTTCCCCATTTTATTCAGATCTTTTTTATATATGGCTATTGTGAAAAGCAAAGAAAAATGATGAGTGCAGAGAGAGAGAGGCTGCTTTGCTGGATGGATTTGTTTTTAGTTTCCGACATGCCAAAGGATGGATTTGGAAGACCGAGTGACAAGAGTAGCCCTTAACCATGTCTGACATGATAAAATGTAGACGTCAATCGATTGCTTCTTACAACACCAACACATCTTCATATAAAGGTGATGGCTGACATTAAACTGTCAGTGTCGTTGAGATTTTAGATGACGAGTCATAAAAGCAATCATTTTTTGTTTCGAATTGAGCCTTAAAAAGATTAATGGCATACATGTACCACTTTTCTTGTGTTTTACGAGTTGAAATGTGCAATTTTAGTTACATTTGTTTAAATTGTTTACATTGTTTATCTAATCACATGTCATTTTTATTTTATACTCAAAATCCATTTTCTAAATTTACGTTCTCTGTTATAAAGAACTGGATCTACTCAATTATTTGAATTTTGGGTTGCTTAAGAAAATTATAGGATTTATCTAAGTACGTGACAAGTTATGGTGTAATTGATTTCATGAACAATTCTTAGAAATGTAACTTTTGTTGCAGAAATGATTCCGGTAAATACAGTATAATTACCATATAATATAACCACGCATTGATTTCACTATACAGAGAAAATATATTTTAAGCAATATAAAATGCTTTCTTTGTTGGCGAAATTTATGATGGGTTAAAGAAAAAAAAATATTATTGCCATCAAACTCCAAAGCTGAAAATCAAGACCAAGAATATGCATGTAGATGACAGCAGTGGTATAATAGGCAAGCGTTATATTGCACAGAGATGCTTGTGACAGGAATAGCATTTCAGTAAAGATACAAGGCGAGAGATTGAGTTATCTAAACGATTCTTATGATGGACGTATAGCTCGCTTGCAAGAGAATCTAATTAATGACATCGTTATATACGTCTTTCATCAAGCCAATATTGAATTATGGCTCCGAGATTTGCTAATGAAGATTTTGTTTAATGGCTGCACGAATATTCACAGAAGAATGACTAAGTGTGCGAGGATGTTGTATCATGATAACGGGAAAACTGAGAACAAAATAAACTTAGCTATTTAGTTTACAGAAAGCTCTCTCACACACACACGGGTAAAAGTCCCACTACGGTCCGTCACAAAATATTGACATTAAAAGAACATTTGAGAAAGGATATACAAGATCTCCAGCAGTATAGAAAAACAAAATTAAGGACCGAATCCCTAAGTCAAAAAATATATATAACAAAACCTGTTTGATAAAATTCTAAAATATCCCTCCTAGAGCATCAAATGAACAAGAAAAGCCAGAGCATAAGGAGAGGTAGCACTTCCTTGCATTTGAAAGGGAGTATTGCCCCACTCAGCCAAAAACCCAAGGGTATACAAGACTACTTTTACGTGTGGAATCTCTATGTAGTTGAGCCAAGACGGCAAGACAGATATACTCATTTTTGAGCACATCAACGACTTAAAAGAAAACTTAATTGACGACTAGTAGCATATGCAACAGAAAAACTGAATCAAGTACTACTTTAACGTTCTGAAGTATACATTGAGTACAATTTCTAATCCAAAGTATTCAATGATCATCCAAAATGTTCAGAAAACCATACCAAGACATGACAATCTTTCATCGGATTTGGTCATCTTTCATTAAAAACCTCGCGCACTCTCTCTTTCATCCTGTCGCTGACCAACATGAAAACAAAATGAATATAACACGTAAACACGCGCGCTTTTCACTGTTAGTCTTTTCAAATATATTGTACTATCTTACCGTTATTTGCTTGTTGCCAAAGTCATTCATATTGTTTACTCCATTTTCTCTCTTGACGAAGTGTACTAGAAAGATACCGGAAACCAGAGAGTCGAGATCTAAATAAAATTGACCTATAAACCTGCTCAATGTAGAATTAATACTGGATTTAAAGCAGTAATATGTTCCATATCCTAAGTCTCGGAAGCCAGATTAAAGTGAAGTTCATAAGTTAGTTCAGGGTGTGTATTTATACAAGAGATATTTCAGGATTTGACTGCGTTTGACTCAACCAGAGGATATAATAAAAATATAGTAAAGAAGAGGAATAGAACAAATATACCTATTTGTTCTATAACCCCGCTTCTATAACCCCGTGATAATGACCGTAATCACGGGATTATAGAAGCGGTGAATTTATGAGGCGTTAAGAAAGAATTCGTTTTTATGGCTGAAGTTTTTTTTTTTTTTTTTTTTTAACCAATGAATGAAGATTATCTATTTTGGCAATGGTACTGTAAATACAACACTGTCTACCAATAATTGTCCGGACACCCCTGTTATTTCAAGTTATAGAACATTAATTGTTTGTTAATAACATCAACACCGATGTACAGATAGTAAGAAGCAGCATTTCATCGTAGCAGTTGAATACAGGCGGCATGGCAACACGTGCAGTAAAACACACCCAGGGCGGCCGCCGAAAATGACTGACAGGGACAGGAGAGTGTTAAAACGGGTGCATGCAGAAACGGCTAAATCGGCACAGACCATCCGTGATGAGTTCCAGAGCGCCAGTAACACCATGGTGAGGAGTAATACTGTACGAAAAGAACTCCATTTACTGGGTTTCATTCACGGAAGAGCAGCGGCACACAAGCCGAACATCACAACAACGAACAAGGCGGCTCGTCTGGTTTGGTTTAAAGAGCGTGTGAACTGAACAATTGACCAGTGGGAAACGGAAATCTGGAGCGATGAATCAAGGTTCGACTGTTTCCAGTCTGATGTTAGGGTGAGGGGGTGGAGGCAGCCTGGTGAACGCTGCCTCCACAGTGCGTTGTACCCACAGTAAAGTTTGACAGTGGAGGAGTAGTGGGGGTGGGGGAGGGCATTCAGCTGGTTTGGAGTGAGACCACCGGTCGTTGTCCGTGGTTCCACGAAGGCAGCTCAGCTCAGTTCCTTGATATTCTGGACAATCAGAGGCTGCCTACACTGTGGAGTTTTCATGGAAAGGACCTCCGCTACTATCAAGAAAACAATGCTCCATGCCGCAAAGCTGCAGCTGGTATGGAATAGTGTAAAGAGATGGGTGTTAAACGACTGCCCTGGCCTGCGCAGAGTCTCGACCCCATCGAACACCAGTGGGATGAATTGGAGCGGCGATTGAGGTCCAGAGCAGCACGTCCTCGATCTGTCGCTTAACTCAGTGATGCTTTGATGGAGGAATGGAGACAAATTCCACCTGATGTCTGCCATACTTTGATGGAAAGCCTCCCTCAAAGGGTGCAGGAGGTGATCAAAGCCAAAGGTGGACATACCCAATATTAGGGTTCGCCTGCTGGTATCAATTGTAAATCGCTAAAGTGTCCTGACAATTATTGGTAGATAGTGAATGTTTTGTTATGTGTCTGTGTATAAATATGTATGCGAATAATAATAATAAATAAAAGAAACGCTGAGTGAATACAGTATATGAAATTAGTTGGTGAAATTTTGTAGTATTCATAATTGGTTTGGATATAGTGGTGACTACTCAGTATACGATTAACATTGCGTTTTTTTTATTTTATTTTATTTTTTTCGGGGTGCTCGGAGAAAACATGTGGATAATTCTTGGAGTTTATGCGATGGAAACGATGATTTTATTTATGTCTCTTATTGCAAGGCCGACAAATAATAATAATAATAATAATAGCACATCTGAAGTAGCTCTCTCACATGCCTTCCTGTAACTTTTGCAATTTCGAGCGGAACGTCTTACTCCACAGAGCAATTGGATTTGCAGATATTCATAGACGTATATTCTTTTGTAGATGGAACGATTTCCACACGTGCGACAGAAAGTCATCCTTATGACGAATGCTTATATATACAGAAGGAAAGCACGTATGGAAGGAAACAAATAAAACATTTGGTATTTACTGATCGAACCTTTCCATATTAACGAGGATGAAATACAACTCTGCAACTAAGGTAATAGTGAGAGAAACGCTTTTTAAACTTTGAAGAACCCTTTAAATACCCCCCTCAGATAAAACATAGCTGACGGTATTGTTACAAACTGTTATAATGTGAGGAAAGTCACAGGAGTGTTTTCATATCTTTCTTTATATCTTTCGTAATCACATTGTTTAAGAAAGAACATTTAACGGAAAACAATGATGGTTGCTATGGAGATCCTCTCTTGCTTTCTCTTTTTGTGCTGAAGCAACCGCTATTCGGGAGTGGGAGTGCAGGTAATTTATTCCGATTTATTTCCAAAAAATCCTATCACAGTTCCTTCTCTGACAAGCAATGCGTGCATAGAGAAAGCCCTATCACTTATTTTAAAATCACTCTTTTCTTTGTATTACGTTCCAGGGAGTAGCGCCGATCTATGCATTCATTAAATGAGATTCTAGACAAGGGAATATTTATCCCCCGTAACCGTAACTTCGAACACAAATAAATGTGCAGATTTACGAAGGCGACCGTGTTTCCCATTTAACAATTTGCCTCGAGAAATATGACAATAAATTTTTATCAGAGATTGTACTGACAACATGGAAAGTTCCATCGAAATAAGAGAGAGAGAGAGAGAGAGAAGAAAGTTTAATTATCATGCCATCACTGTTCAGAACATCAACACATTCGAATATTTCGATTCGAATTTCTTTTTTTTATTTGTAGTCTATATCTGTGTCACCTTTGGTTAGAAAAATCTGGGTTCAAATCCCGTCTAAGGTGCGAAGAATCTTTATAAGGGATTTTCAGCTGAGTAGCCGGTTTCTTCTGGCAATGGAAGGGTTTTAGGGTTTTTCATCCCAAAAAACAGACAAACCGACAAAAGAACACGCGCAAATAACAGATATAAATATCCTAATTTCATAGCCTCAATTGCTTCTGTCGTAAATTCAAATCAAAACCAAACACAAAAAAACATCTCGGTAAGCAGTCGAGGTGCTATCGACGTCAGGGAGGGAATTAAAAATTAAGAAATGGTAAACTTAACATAAAAACGGAAAACACATGCTTTAAATACTTACAGAAAATACAAAGGATGAAGATCTCGCAGAATATTTTTATTTATTCGTGTGGGATTTACTCCCCGTTCGAGGAACGGGGAGTAAATGGAACCTCCTAATAAGGGATTAAGTATGCATTTTATGACTGTAGATCCGTGTGTGTTTACAGGCCGGTTTGCCTGCACTGAAGGACGAAACACACACGTTTCCGGTGAAAAAATCATCTACCACCGTATGAGACAGGCTAACTCACCTTTAGTCGAAAGAGACCGTCGAAAGTGATAAAGGTTCCTCACGTCATGGAGGGGAATCGAACCCATGTCTTTCCGATCAAAGGGCTTCGTCTAAACCAGCAAAGCTATGCAGGCTCTACTCGCAGAATATAAGTTAGTGTATTATCAATAACCACTTTACAATTTCGCTTAGTGTCATAATATACGCTGCTATTCATTCATTCATTCATTATTCATATATCAATTATTATTAATTACATATGTTGCGTTATTAAGAAAAACTGAAGTAATTTTTGTTCTAACTTTTACAGTCTGGAAATTGGTGTTTGCAATAATGTATGACTTAATACGGTACAACTGCTAATCTGATATGGCTAGTAGTCTAATAGCTGCTTATCTGTCACAAATATGGGGTTAGATTCATAATTAAATAATAACTATAGACAAGATTTCAATTCTGTCATATGGTGACCACAGCAGGGAGGTAAAAGAATCCTCGATTTATTGTGAATTGAATTTAAATGCATTTTCAGAAATCAGGACAATGCAAGATGAAAGTTTCTTGAATTTCTTTAGCGTCCAACTACGATCAAATTCTTGCATCAGCTAAACATTGACACAATAAATGAGATAAAAGAGACAAAAAAGGCGTTCATTTAGAATTAATACCTGTGTGAAGTACTTCCAAAATAATAGTTTAATAAATTCCTCTCCAGATATTAAAAAATTCATGCATAAAAATATTTACGCACAAATTGGAAGTTCCGTTATTAGTCTGAACGTTCAAGACATTCTTTCTTGAGGAGTTCCTCGTTATGTTTTTCTACTCCGAACAGAATTGACGCTGCTCAAAAACCAAGAAAAAAATAGAAAAGAAAGATTCGAGATGACCTGCTATAAGAACATCGCTCGGATTCCAGTGAGCATGACGAACCGAGACGTTCATTGTGGCCATGATGTCTGTCGTTGACACGATAACACGCGGTTGACATCCTGTAAACTTTCTTGCGCCTTCTTGATGAAATTAAACTTCGCTTGGTGCATCCACAAGTAGGTTAGTCGAAAAGTCCGAGCACAGCACAGCTGCGAACGACACATGGTTTACTTGCTAAAAAAGCAATGGCGATTCGACCTGTTTGTATTTCTGCAGGCTTTTGAAGAGAGGGTCCCAGCTGTTGCATCACACCGCGCTGCGATACTTGCGGTTTAAGAATCACATTAATCTCCATATGGATGTCAATAGCCATTCTTCAACCTGCATTCTGACCATCTTTACTACCCATTTGTCACTCTTCCTCTTTTGTAAGTCTCTCTCTCTCTCTCTCTAGTATTTCACCTTTTTTGTTCCCTCAATGTAATTTTAGTCATCGTATCGCCAAAGAAATATAAAAGTAAATTTTGTTAATATTTTACCACTTTCCTTCCTTTCATTTAGCTACCTGATTTTATTAATGATTCCGAAACCTTGGTAGCCGCCTCAAGAAGGAACAAAAGGTTTTACTCCTTTGGCTGAAAAGACCCCGATTCAAATATCCCGTCTATAAACAGAAGAACCTTAAAAATGGCTTTTCAGTCGAAGATATGTTAAATAACCAGCCTCGTATGGAGATAGCAGTGTACACAAGGAAGCTATGGCTCTGATCCCTCAAAAAATCCAACATTTGCATGCATAACACACATGTTATTAGGGCCAACAACTCAGTGTGAGACTTCAGAACGGCTTCACCGGATTTCGTTCTCAGAAATTCTGATTTTTATCTACTTGACAAACCAGCTGGCAAGTACTATCGCGAACACGTCATATATTCAGTACCTTGAGCCTGAACAGTATGGACTTGCGGAGCACGCCATCAACACTAGACATAGAGTTCATTGGAACAAAACAAGAGTTCTAGAGCCTGTGTAGCTCAGTTTGCACACCACGGCGCTTGACCGCACGAAGGAAGACTTCTTGGTTTCGAATCTAGTCGGCGACTAGAAGAAATTTTTCTAAGCCTTTTCTCGACCGGTTCCCGAGTTAGTCGATCTCTGGAACGGGCAAGCGGGTTTTTTCTCCTGGAAACTCAGGTTTTTCGTCCCATAAACTCAAGAAAATCGACCGTAGGACCCACATTATTTCAGACATTAAACACGAGTGTTAGAGTTAGGGACTACGAGATGGCGGCACTTGTTGAGCCGTCTCTCTTCATTGCGTGCCGCTTAATTTGTGATAGCTTTGGACAAGCTATCTCTGATTGGGTACCAGTGGAGAATGAACTGCCCACTCAGTCTCCAAACGGTAGATAGGGCTAAAGGATACGCCTCACCTACTCCCTATACAGGAATAAAAAGGAGTTAGCTGATTTTTTTTTTATGCACAAGAGTTCTTCACAAAATTCTTCACAAATTCTTTATAAAGCCGTTCCGCATGGAATAGCTTTATAAAGAATCGTGAAACTTCTATCCCTCTTTGTGGGAGGTAGCACATTTTAAATCAGCTAATCTTTTCTAACTTTATTTTATATAATTTTATATTTTTTAATAAGTTAGGGAATTTAATGGCTTTTTTAAATTATCTTACATTAGCTACTTAGGCGGTGCATTTCAGAATTGTCTATTATGTTCAATTGCCTTTATGTGTTCTTGTATGATGCCTATGATATTGAGGCGAAAATTCTATGCTAATAAAAATATATTATGTCAGTTTTTATCCTGTGTTATAATTATTTTACATTCATATATATATATATATATATATATAAATTCTAAAAAAATTTTCAGATGAGCCAGTATCAGAAAAATATGACTGGAATATGAGTAATGAAATAAGTATGTTCAAAAATTACCAGATTTGAAAGAATTGTCAAAAAAGGTAAACTTAGTGATAGAATAACATATGATGCAACTATTCGTGTTGACATTATCTTAAACTAAAAAACAAAAAAAATATGTGACACGTTTCATAATCATTACAAAGTAATAGAATAGTTTTAATAAGCATAATTTTTTTCAGTGTGTTCTCATTGACAACAAGTACTTACATGTCGCGGTAATCAGAGAACAAGCTACTGACGTCAGACTACGTGTAATTGGAGTCGTGGCCAATCGTCATCTGTTTTTTTCTTCCTTCGCTGTCCGGATTAAAACAATTAATGGAAAAATACAGGAAATGCCGACTGTCATTTAAAATTTCATCGTTATTATTTAAAATACTTTTTCTACTGCCTATTTGACATATTAGCGTGAGTGTGATGAAGAGTGAGAGAGAGAAGAAATGAACTGAGTCCGCATCAAAATTATTTCCTTTAGAAGACCTTTTTTATCTCGTCTTATTACTCAAAGCTACTCGAGCAGCTGAGGATTTACGTCATTAAATCTGCGTACGGCTTGTTACGAAGACCATACAAAGGGACAACCATTATTGCAATTTTCGTGACGGGAAGAATTTCAATGTATCTTCATATGTACCTTTTGCCTCTTCTCTCTTCCTCCTTACTAGTGCGTAATCTGTTTCCTTTCTTTAATTACCTCTTGAAGAATGCACTTCCAAGTTAGTGGTGGCCATTTTTATTAAGGCTTTGCTCTATAAACAGAAAAGTAAAGGCCCTAGGTGATGCACGTATAACCAACACTCGGAATGCAGTTTCTAATTAAAAATACCCAAGGTTATCGCAAAATGTTTAAGTCGTGGTGAGTAAAATCATTTCATTTGCTACCAGTTTATCTAAGCACTGAATATTGAATGTAATCCTTTCAAACCCATACACAAACTTTGTTTTTGATTTTGCAGGTATTTATGTAATGATGAACTACGATGACTTGACGTCACAACAAAGTGAATAGCAGTTCTGTTTAAAATACTATTATATTACTATAAACGTTATTAGCATAATCATGTTCTTCGATAAGTCTCTTCGAAACATTTTTATTTTATTTTTTTATTTTTGCATGTGTTTTGAAAACCAGGTCTGTTTTCGAGCCGATGTTACTATAGAGATGCTGATATGGTGAAATCACAATGGTAAAAACAGCCCATCAAGCAATTTATTGATTAGTTGAAGAACAAAGTTGTTGTCATATGTGTTGCTGGAATAATGCAAAAAGGATGCTTTTTCAAAAACTAACAGGGAGTTCTTGAAGATCAGTCTGTTCAGTTCGCTAGGAACATGGGTTGTAATACCTTCACTTACCCCTTAATCTGCCATAGATCTCGCCTCACTTAATATAAGATACATCAATAACCGGCTATTTTTACATTTGTACAAAACTCTTCTGCCTGCTTATAAAAGTTACTATTGGGCGTAAGAAACTTTTCTTTTTTAAATTCAGCATAACCCGTAATAAGCACTCCACAATGCTTGCCTAAAATCTAAGCTTGTGAAAGTCTATTATATGACTTCCTATATTAGATGCAACATTCTACTAAGTTGATGTTGCTACTAGGACTAAGGAAATTGGATTTATTGGGAAGTAAACGTTTTTTAGAAGATACGCTAACTAGTCAGCCAACCAGGTTGGCATGGTTTACAATATTCCACTTTTGCAGTATTCGTTTTGATTCAAAAACATGTTTTGCTAATCTTCCATTTTCAAACAATAACCATTCTCATCTTTCGTTTTGTTTTGCATGGGGATATATTTGTGAATATTGAAAATTCTTCAATTTTGAAATATTTTCCCTACAAGCCGTGATTAGTGTCGTTCTATCTGGGGAGGGGGGGGCTATGAGGACTAAATCTCTCTTAAGTAGAAGAAGGAACAGGATCTACACCTCTTTTGGCAGTAAAATGATGAATGTGTACTCATATATCACATCTCACTCACTCTAAAAGTTTTGCTATTTATTTATTCCTAGCATATTATTAAATAACATAACATATTATTATTTATTTAATAATGTTATTAATAAATAAATAATAACATTATTATTAAATAAGCCCTCATAAGTCCTTTAAGGAAACATCTCCTTGTTCTTTCCCCATTTTTTATGCCACTGACTGCCTTTGATTTTTTTTTTTAAATCATCAGTAACGTAAGATGATTATCACAAGTGGTTGTTAAGCTATTATTTTTAAAATAATGTTATTGGTGCTACCTCTCATGACTAGAATGTAATTAGAGGAGGCTTATTTTTATCGAAATATTTTAAACAAAAAGAACATTTTAATTTCTAAATGTTTTTGTCATTTCTTACACTTTTATTAAAGCGCTTGTGTTATAAACGTCCTTCAATTCTCTCTGTCTGTCTGTCTGTCTGTCTCTCTCTCACGCACGCACGCACACACACAGGCACGCGCGCGCGTGTGTGTGTGTGTGTGCAAGAGAGAGAGAGAGAGAGAGAGAGACAGACAGACAGACTTTTAAAGCAAATTTAACTTTGAATTAAAAGTCTTTCCAGGCTGCATATCTCTTGCAACTCCTTACAGAGAAACTACGTTTAAAAATTTTATTTCTTCTTGCGTATTATTACTTATGGAGAAAAATAGATATGCAGACAAATTCGAAACTATAAACTTCTTTGCATATAAACACTGGTACGAAGTAGAAACAAAAGATAATAAGGTAACAGAAAAAATAAATAAATAAAAAATCCTCTTTACTGCTTCAATCTCTTGAAGTTATACTTTTGTTGTTATGTTAAAGTCGTGAGAACACAACTTATTAAAATTTGAAAATCACATTGTTTTCTTTCCGAGTTATGCTTTTTCTTAACGGAGAAAAAATTTAATTTATAGTAAGACATTCCTCATTTAATGTAAAAATTTTCCAGATGATCTCTCTCGGTGTAGAATGGCATTTTAAAAAATTTGATTTTACCAACAGTGATGATATTCCTTGCTTGGAACATTGCAGAATATGAATATTCTTCCTTTGTTCATAAGCCATTTGGTGTGTTTTTCTTCTTCTTTTAGAATTTATACTTCACTTCTATATCTGGGACTCATTTTATCCTATTTTTACCTGCTTCATCATTTGGAAGATAGCAAGTTTTAAGCTTTGAAATCAATAAATCTTCTACTAACTGAAATAATCACGCGACTAGGTAATTAGCTGGGTGATTAACAGATCTTCAAATCCTTAAAATATTAGGAAAGATGAAACGCAGAAGTCTTAGGATATTTCCCTCCCAGAAATGGCATTTTTTATCTCGTAAAGTAGGCAAAATTTACAAGTAAAACACACGGAATTAATGAACATGATACAGCACGCGTCATAGTAACTGAAAACAACCGACCTCACCCAAAGTATATGTATGCTTTATCTGTGTAGACATAATATTTTTTTCTTCAGAATACTTCAAATTTCTTCCATATCAAATACCTGTGGCTTACCAACGAGAAATGCAGAATGAAAAAGAGAATACGCAGTACAACCTCAACGATGACCCCATGTCTCTTGTCAATCCATTTCGTCTTGTACTAATGCATATATATTAGTAGCTAAATTGTTCGTTTGATTAGTTTGATCAGAATTAAAGAAAGCTAGATTTTCCAGGAAAAAAAAGAAACTTTTTTTTACATTTCCACTCCCACATTGAGACTAGCTAATCGACTTTAGTCAATAAGCTCTTGTTTACTAGAGCTTATTGACTAAATGTTTCTTGTGTACTAGAAGCAAAGTCAAGATATCTTTCCAACCAGAGGGCGTTGTCGTTGTTAGTAGCTGTACTGCCTTCACTTCAAAAGAAGAAAGAAAAAAAAAGGCACTACTTCATCTTCATCTAACATGAAGTATCTTCCTCCATCATGCAGTTTGCGTAAATATTTCGTTAGCGATAATTCTTATTATCGCTAGAGGTAGAAAGCACGGTAATGGCTTCTGTTGCAAAATCTTCACACATATGAGATACTATATTTAAAACTGAAGAAAAATGAACAAAAAATACAAAATAAGTAATTACATTTTTCCATTATCTCGGGCAAATGTTTCCATAACAATACAGAAACCTAAAAATGTTACTAGTGAATCTGAATTTTATAAGGCAATATATATGAGGTATAACAGCTTCTGTGGAATGCGTTTCCTATTTTGAAATTTAATATATATATATATATATGGACCGAGAAGTCCATCACTGTTAAAATTTCGTGCTGCTTTATTATAGCTTAAAAACACTCCAAATTTTAATCATATTAAAAGGGAGCAGTCACTAGTTTAGTGAATATAAAATTCATACAATCAATGCGCTCGTTAACCATCATACTTTGGTCTTAAATTTAGGAAAGTAAAGTGTTTTGGATAGACCCAAATTTGATGATCAAATTTGCGAGGGAAATTAGGAAAAAATTCACTCTCTGAATTCGATAGGAAGTTACCGAATCTTGTTGATTCATTTATAGTTGATTGAATTTCAAATGAACTAAGAAATTCTGGCACTTTTAATACCAATGTGTATGTGTGATTGATTGACTGCTTATTTAATTTGCATTATACTAGGAATATCTGCTTGGGGATGTTAAGAGGGTTCAGAATGAGTTTCTTTTATTTATTACCCGATGAGTTGAGTTTTCGTGAAACAAGTCACTTTACAGAAAAATTCTGCAACATTCCTCAAAATGTGTGGAGTTTTATTTTATAAAATCAAAGAAATAAATTAACCTATTTTTTATCTTGTTAACTTTTCCCCTTATCTTTTTTGATAGTTTTGTGCTAAAAGTTGAACGTTTTATTTTATTTTATTTATTTTTTTGAGCTAAAAGAGTTAATATTTTATATATTCATTTTTAAGATCCTAATTCCACTTTGTTAAGGGGAACTTTGGGATCTTAATAATAAATATTAAGATCCCAAAGTGCTAATAAATTAGCAAACGAACACATTAGGTGAGAGACGAATTTGATATCCCCGTTGAGGCCACTGCCCTGCCTTGGAGGCTTGAAGTGGGGGTTATGTGAAAACTAAATAAAAAAAATTGAAAAAATCATAAAAATTAATATTTATTTAAAATATGATAAAAAATATGATAAAAAAATATGATATATATATATATATATATATATATATATATATATATATATATATATATATATATATATATATATATATATATATATATATATGCAGGTTTGATTATATATATATATATATATATAATCAAACATTCGTTTTTATTGCCCAAGTAAACAGAAACTTTCGATGAAATTGAAAAAAAAAACAAAAAAACTTAAGACTTCCAGTGTATCGAATTTTCACTCTATGAGATGTCAAATCAATATTGGACACTATCGATGCTGAAGAAAAAATAGTGTTCATTAAGCGAATATTCGCTGTTCCCAGTGACACGCAAAACGTAAAGAAGAACACACGCACCACCAACAGTACTCCGCCGCATTTAGCATCCTTTCCTGTTAAATAGTTTTCGTTTTCCTTGCAAATTGAACGTTCGTCTCACAAATCTTTTCCCCGATAAACTTTCCGCTGCATACTGGAATAAGAGAGCAGTATTTTCGTTTCGACTTAGATTGGAAAGCCAAGCAGGAATAACCGAGAACAAAACACCGCACTCTCCTCAAAAGCATTTTTAAATGTCATCCGATTCATTCAGGTGACGTCAGCCAGCTTTGATTCTCTTCATTGATTCAGCAGAATTACCGAACGGACTGCTGACTACAGAGTTAAAAATGTCAGTACAACTTAAAAGCACCAGCCAGTTCTTTCGGAAGTTTTCATTGAGATTATATAACCGTGCGCTAGGTAATCAAAAGGGGAAAAAAATTCAGAGTTAGGAGAAAGATGGGAATTTTCGTTTATGAGTATCAAATCATGTACATTTATCAGTTATTGATATCTTAACTTATACCTGATTATGCGATAGTAGAAATTATGGTCAACAAAGATCGCTAATTAATCAGCAAGCATTTCCCTTCAAATTCTATAAAGCAAGAAATCGGTAATTAAATGTGCGCATGCGTGCCAGCATTCCGATTCCAGCACACTAGTCTGATTCTTTTCATGCTTGGAGAAACATGCAGTTACTAAGAGCGGTGTGGAAAATAATTATAACCGAAAGTTTCGAAGATATAGAGAAAATGATTAATGAACTAGCTTAATCTAAACACCTAATGGATAGTGGCAGTTAAGTTATTATTCAATTTAAAGCACTGATCCCGAGTAAAGTAGTAATTAATATGCTAATTGAGAAACAAATTTAATATACCTCATCCGGGTAGTGTAACTTAGCCAGCAATGGGAGTCTCTGTTTGTCTGTTACACCAGGATTTAGCACACTGTCTGAAATACAAAAACGGCAGAACTAATACCAGTACTTCTACTGCAGATGAATTAGTTGAAGTGATGCTACTGTAATAATGGCTTAACCAACAGATTTTAAGAAGACAGAGACACAAAGTTGAAAGCGACTGCAAGCGATAATTAAAAAATGTCATAACATGTCATTTTTGACCTCTGTACTGTAGATGTAATTTTTTATTCGTCGTTTTTGACTTAATTCGTATATTTTAAAATAGTTTAGCAAAATTTCTAACAAAATGGTATACAAATTAAATCAAATGTGATCTGACTTGAAAAGTTTTATGGTAAATATCCGTAATTTCATAAAATTCAGCCCAGCTAGAGTGGTGTTCTTGTACGTGTATAGACGGACTGTCACAGACGGACCTAAAATGACAGCTTACATTTGATGTATCACACCAACTTCTCTTTTCTTCGGGTAATCCTCATGGATAAATTGTTTTGACCTAACATTTTTGGAGATTAAGAACTACAGTAAGGTTAGTCATACAATAATGTTCGTTTATCTCCAAGTGATCTCTTCTCTGTTATACGACAAAAAATCGAATAAATTCTACAAGCGCTTAACTACATATATTCATGAACTTGCGTAAGTTTTTACCTCTTTCGCAAGATAAGAAAAAGACAGCATCGGAGGCCAACAAAATAGATATGACACTCAGCACGCTTCCTATGTTAATTTTAGTTCCTTACAACGTTGCAAAAACAAAACCGAATTCTATGATTGTTGTTTTACGTTTATTCTTTTCGCTGCCGTCATTCTTCCCGTGATATTCTGTATTATTCAATATTATATTATCCAATCCAGCAGAAACGGTATTCCTCAGTGAAATCTCTTCTTGCAAGAATGCTAAAATGTTAGAGCTTATACAAATATTGAAATATGTAAGTCAGCTATCAAACAGGAGGACGTGCCTCACGCGAAACACGTGAAATGCAGAAAAGGACAGAAAGAACAGAAAATAAATTGCACTGGGGATTAAATGTTCTAAAATATGATACAATGGAAATCAACGTGTTTAACGCGGGCGAGAGAGAGAGAGAAAGACGAATTAATTGTTAAGATTTTATTCGAAAGGTGAGGAACAGAATGCAATAACATCAGAAATTTGGAAATGTAAAACATATGACAAGGCTAGCAAACGGAACAGAGAGCGACCCCTCAAGGACTAAAAAGCAATTACAAAATAATAAAATAGTAATAAGGAAATGTTTCCTAAGCATAAACAGAAAGTTAAGGCAAACGAAATGCGATGAAACTTCTCTCTCATTTTTAGAAAAAAAAAATCCTCCTTCCTTTCTTAATATAATTGCCATTTCAACTTTATCTTAAAAAGGAAACAATCTCTATCGAAGTTCCAAACAAATGCTTGAAACTTTGATGTTCTAAAACAAAAATGCTTGAACTCAAGAACCAGAAAACTTAAAAAAAGTGGATGCTTCAACAAAAGTGCTTGAACTTATAAGATCAAGATTAGGTCAGGCGGATAAGCAAAACGGCGAGTCGTACGAAAGCGCGAGTGAGGTGTAAGGTCCTTTTTTAGGTTAGTAGAGGCAACAGAAAACTGCAGAAAACATATTTTCCAAGTAATATTACTTCTTTTAATAATCAAGAATGCATTTTAATTGGATATTTCAGCTAATTTATGAGGCGTTTACATATAATTCGTGCTAAGATTCACATTTGATATGTAAGAAGAAGCTCCTTCTTTAGTATTAGGTAGAGCCTGCTTGACATACAGAAAGAGAAGTGAATACCATTACTGCTGAAGTGTGGATAAATTCAAATGTGCATAAAATCGATCTATCGATTTTTAGCACATTTGAATTTTTCTATGCTTCAGTTGCAGCAGTAACATTTGCAATTTTTGAAGTGTGGGGTAATTTCTCATACCGAATTTGAATATACGAAAAGTCACTAAAAATGAAACTAATTTAGAAACTTGGGTTTCTGAATGACACTCAATTGGGATAAATGAAATTTGAGTTTCATTTATCGCAATGAAGTAAAATAAGTGTATTGGAATGAGTGCCAAACCAAAGTAAACAAACGATATATTTATGAATAAATATCTTGTTTGAAGACCTGAAAGAAAAAAATGGACATTTTCGCAATTTAAATTAATATTACACAGTTCTTTTTCATATAACGCATGATATATTTCATGTTTGATAACGAATTATTTTTATTTGCTTTTAATTGAAAACGCAATCAAGTATTTTACCGAAAGAATTATTGAGGATTAAAAATTTATCATCATCATCATCATCATCGTATCCATTTCTTCTTCACAAAGTGCTAGTAATTATAAAATGACACATCAATGAAAATTAATGAACATGTTGGAAATTTAACTGAGATTGCTGAGATTGAACACATTCATGAGGAATTCATACAAATCTCTAAACGAAATATCAAGATCATGACTGAAATTCGACTACTGTGAAGTAATTAATTTATTTTCTCACTGACTTTCAATAAAACCAAATGCCCCGTTTCGAATGCTCTTCTCCTTGGGCCTACTAAAATGTTTAAACATTTGTAATGCATTCTTTTTTTCTGTTTAGAAGAAGAGCTACTGTATTTTAGTAGCCTTTACATAAATTATACTTTTATGAGGATAAAAGAATATTTATTCTTCAAGCACAGAGGAATATATTAAACATTCAAACAGAATTAATATGTTAGCAATATGAATGATGTACTTGAGACTTAGACTATAACTGAAAACATTACTGAAATTATAATGTGAAGTATAAACATGAAACAGAATAAATCAGGAGATGCATTATACATGTAACTAAAGAATATTTGAGAGAAAGGAAGGAAGCATTTGAATAAACCATGAACATAATAAAACGCAAGGAAATAGTTGAATACAATATGCAATATTTTCTGAAGAGTAGGCAATATATACATACATACATACTAGACTACCATTTTAGCATTAGACTGGATATCATCAAAAATGTTTATGTGTCATTAAAATGCGCAATAGGCACTGCACGCATTCCTATAAGGAAAGATTAATAGCTGTTCTCAGAGAATATCACAATAATTATCGTCTATCACACATATAAATGCCTTTTAGAAACGTGGTGACATCAAATTTGAATATGAAAGCATTAGTAAAAATTACCTCTGCCAGAGATAGAAATTTTACGGATTTTTCTTCTTTCCTTTCAAAGTTGTAGTTGGTGTTATTAGAAATCATTTGTAAAATGAGATTGTGTTGCATTCTGTGAGATTTCAGTTCTTTTACGAAATGTCAACTTCAAAGAACAGCGATGATGATGACGATCATAATTTTAATAGCGCAAAGACAGCAAAGGTCATACTGTGCCATATCAAACGTTATAGCAGTACACAAGGTAAGAAGACTGCCTGCAGTGAGATTCGAACCAGAGACCTGTTAGTTGGAGAGGGGTACGCTAACCACTCGGCCAATTTTTTTTTATTTTTTTATTAAAGTTTAGCTTTTTTTATTGAAAGTGATGCAAGAACTTGTTTACATGGCTATTTTAAACTTCAAACATGAAAAGTCCCAAATTCCCCCCCTTTGGAATTATGCTGGTCACAAATATTAATACACATGAAATGGGCAAATGAAATCATCTCTATAACAGAGATCTAATATAAAGTTAATGAGAAACGACATGCAGAACACTTAAGTGATTCACTTGTTGGTATGCCAGAATGGTTCTCTTCTATTACTGATGATGGTATTTGCAGTGGTGCAGTTTATATGGTCTTGAAGTTACCAGGTGCTAGAGTTTCTGTTGTGTCCAACTGGTGACCTGCTGCGATATCCGGAACTCTTGTAGTCACCACCACTGCTTCCCATTCCATCATGTGAATAAGACATTCCATCATATTGGTCATCACGATCACCAGAGCCAGAGAACCTAGAACCCATTCCTCCTCTTCTTCCTCTTCCACCAGAGCCATACTGACCAGAGCTTCTGTATGAATCAAATGATGAACCTCCCCCTCCTCTTCGACTCATTCCATATCCACCACCACCTCTGCCACCGCCGCCGCCACCACCAATACCATATGAATCTCTGCCTCCACGGAAGTATGGCCTACCTCTACCCACTCGGCCAATCAGGCTATCTCAAAGAACATCACATGTACACCAAATTACTTGGGACAAAATACCAACAGACACCTTCTAGATTCGTGTTAATGCTTTTGTTTGGAGGGTAAATAATGAAAAGAACACAAAAGCATGAGCGTATTTCAAGTTTTAAAGCGGAATGATGTCTGCCAAATTAAAAAAAAAAGACATTAAAGAAAATGAAAATGTGGTTTCATATCAAGAACCCACTCATGGATGCATTTATATCTTTCTATCGAAAACGAAAACAATTAGAAAAGTGGCGTGATGAAATTGGGTTTCTCCACCAACACAATGCTCTTACCAACTCTGCATCATATGTCTAGAAATGTGTGAACAAAAAGACGATACCACATGACATTTTGATTAAACCATTACGTACTAAGAAAAAATAATGCAGGCAGTACATTCTGAGTTCAAAGCACGGGTCCTATTCGAAAAGTTTCACCTCTGGGCTTGTAAATCGAGTTGATAGGAGAACACGTAAATGGGAGAACACATTTGCACTGAATGTGCAGATTCAGCAGCTAGTCTGTTTTGTGAAGGAAAGGGAGAAGAGAACTCTAATTTCCTTGAAGAACACATTGCCACCTTCGTAAGAATCTAACTGGCAATCACTAAAATGCGAGTATAAATGTTCCTTGTATCTATCCGAAAAAATGAGCCCAAACCTGTGTTTTCGATGAAATATCGATAAAATACATTTATAACAAGAGTAGCTTCTTGACAAAAGTTAGTTGTTTTCGTAAAAGTTCACTTTAATGGGATAATATATGCTTTTGCTTTCTTGTCCATTTTCTACATATATTAATGGTGGAATTCATATTAAATCTAATGCAGGAACGTTCATTCAGCAGCATCGACCTCAGTCATAATTCAGGATGAAACCGTTTAAAATCTTTCGTCCAAGTATTTTATAACTTTTGGGAGCACACGAGGGAACTATAAATCCAGTACACTGTGCAGATTCAAAATCCCTTAAGAGGACAGACAGATGTGACGAAAAATGTAAAGTTGTCGCTTTATTTTTATAGTGTTTATTTTTTATTTATATTCCGTTTTATTTCTTAAAAAATAGTTTCACACTGCAACATATGGTATATTTTTCGTAAACTTCTAACTGCTGCAAAACGGAGTCCAGAATTATTTTATAGTTCTAATAATTTTACTCCTCTCAAACTAGCAGTGGTATTATGCGGAAGCTATCAAAAGGATTAAAGGCTTATGTCGTGGTCATTAAAGAAGCTTAGGTTTAATTCTACCTAATATAATCTGACATGTTTGATATCAGTCAACTCAGTTAAGCCCAATGAATATTGATGGCATTACGTCATCATTTCATGACGTAGTGGCTAACTCTCATGCGATGAAGATTAGAGTTATCAGTAAACAACATACAAATAACTTTCGCTTAGGGAAAACAAAGCAGCAGAAACAGATAGTGGTAAATTCTTCTTTAGCCTCAGAAGAATAAAAATAAAGACGCATTTGTTTTCTAAGTAAGTGCATTCCACTTAATCGTCCAAAGACCCTCAACACAAAACTTGCATATTTAACACTTAAATTCACGTTAATTTATCACAGCGCACTTAGAAATGGGAGTGAAAATATTAAAATATGTTTATTTGTTTGTTTATGTATATCTGTGTTGTGGTTTTTAGCAGTGCAAGATTTTTATTCCGAAACAACACTTTTTATTTAACCCAATTTTAGCCCTTTTATGAGCTGATGTTTTCTGTAAACGATTAAAAATTCAATTATTCTCGAAGACTACTGATGTTAATCTGACAGATGAACCTAAACTACGAGCGATTTTGATCATCATATCATATTGTCATTAGACCTCTGAAGAACGAAATGATTTAACGATCTAGCTGATCATATTACCCGATCTCGATGTCGGATGATGTTGGAAGAACAAGAAACAGCTGATTATCATCATGATCAGATGATTTCATTTGATCTAGGCTGATCAGATCATCATGGGAGAATAAGAAAGGTCTGACGGTCTGATTAACTTGATTATTACCATCTGATCAGAATGATCTTGCTTGGATGAACAGCAAGTCCTATGCCAAAATGATTTTGAATGATCAGAATATCGAGTCACAAACAGTGCAAAGATGTTGAGTCCTTTCATGTATTTTATTCCAATTTATTTTCACTTCTCAAACATGTTTTATGCATTCATTCTTTTTAACTCATCAACTGTGCTTTCATTTTTTTAAATATTAGGTTTCTTAATTTACGTAACATTTCGGTTACGTCACTAAATTGGAAGGGGTGTTCTCTCAACACACACACACACACACACACACACACACACACACACACACACACACACACACACACACACACACACACACACACACACACACACACACACACACACACACACACACACACACACACACACACACACACACACACACTATCCAATAATTCTAAGAACTTCAATTTCCAGACGTTCTGATTTTATTTATGATTTTGATTTTAAAACTGTCCAGACGCTTAACTGACTTTTTTGCCATATTTCGAAATCCACCTTTATTTCCATTAAATTAGTAATATTGAGCCTTCGATATCATGAGAATAATGCTGTAAGAGAGCATTTACGACGGCAATGGTCCCGCTAATGATGTACGAGTATATTAGTGCATTTGAGTTTTTCTTCCAGTAAACCAACTTTTCCGAATCTTGATGGTCAAATATACACTGAGTGGCTGTTTTATTAGGAACACCTCCTCTTTTAGGAGGTGTGTTTCTCATAAATTGGACTGGCCACACAGTGTATGCGCAGCATGAAAATGCTTACATTATATTTTCAGTTTACAGCGACAGTGAGAAATCCACAAATATATAAACAGATCTGGTTCAAAATACAATTAGAGATTAGATGCACATGTCTGCTTAAGGGGAAGGGGCGTCTGGCCTATCTTTTTCTCTCAAGAAGTAGCGAGAGTAGACCAGGAATGACTTATTGCTCTCATTTCTGGAGAAATTCTATTAAAAAATAGCATATGTAATGATATTAAAAAACTTTATGCGATTCTTGAATAGATTAAGAAAGATCAAATTATTATCTGCAAAAATAAATAATTAAATAAATAAATAAAGCCGAAAGACTGCATGCCGATGAGAAAATTGAAGAACTAAATTAAATAAAGCATCTGCTGTTTCTATTTCGAAAGATACTACTCTTGATGGAATTAATAAAATCATCAGATAGAGAGAGAGAGAGAGAGAGAGATGGTAAAATGATTTGAACAATTTCCGGCACCCGTCATATTGTTTGAGAAGGAGAAGAGACGCGTCTCATATTTCTCTGTGAACATTTTAATAATTCTCAGCAACAAAGTTTGTTCCTGTAAAGCAGGAGGAAAATTCCCCACTAGAAATAAATTAACTTACGGGTTACATCGTTTGTGATGTACGATGCGGAGCATTTTCAGGGGGAAAAGTTATACTTTGGTGCATGAACGAAGGAAATTGAGCCTTTATACCCAGAGACAACTAGTGAAAATACGAAAACCAATTTGATAGTAAGAAAAAAAAACATCTGAATGTCTGAAGATGTTTCTAACTTTGGACATTTTTCATTAAAACAGCACACTCGGTAACATTTGTTTGAAGTTTTACTTCTTCAAGCAATTTGTCTCCAGAGGCTGCCTCATGTTCTTATACATTGAGTAACGGACGTCTGCAAACAGCACACTCTCTAATGTTGTTGACTTAGATTGCCTGAGTTGGGCTGCTGCAGCACACTGAGGTTGATTGTCGTTCAAGTCTGCGTGGGGGATTAAAATAACCAGTTTGCTACGGAAAGAGTCCTCAGCATTGTTCCCCTACGATCCCTCCCGCAGCACACAAGGATTCAGTTTGGAATAATGAACATTGGAAAGGGGAAAATGATTCATAAAAATAATTTCATGCTAGTAAAATAGTTTCGACATATAAACATGTCCACAGCGATGTCAAAATATCTACAGAGAGAGAGAGAGAGAACGAGCGATTGTCCCATTAACTTGAAATATTGTTGTTCTATTGTTCTATTATCTTCAGTCTTCTGACTGGTGGGTCAGCAATGCACTACTACACAAAGAGATGATTACGAGCAAGGCGGTTTCCCGTTACCTTCCTTGCCGTAAGTATGTTTATGACTGTACCGTGTATGTTCACGGGACCGGTTTGCCTCTTTTGAAGGATGAAAAACCCGAGATACCGGGGAAACCTCCACCTCCGTATGAGACCGGTTTACTCACCTTTAGTCGAAAGAGACCAGGTAAAGGTTGCTCATTTCATGGACGGAATCGAACCCAGGTCTTTACGACCAAAGGGCTTCGTCTATACGACTTTTAATTCTTCTAGACCACTGGTTCCCAACCTTTTCCCACTTGTGTACCACTTTTAAACCCATTTCTATAAGTTGTACCCCTTGTTTTTAAAGTAGCTGTTTTTAAATACTGACACTTTTGTTCAGTGCCTATCTTAATGCAAAATGGTTTACTTTACTTTCCCCGATTACAGATTATTTTTCGTGTACTCCTGAACGGCCCAGCACGTACCCCCGGGGATTACGCGTATCGCCGATTGGAAACCGATGATCTAGATTCTAGACAAATAAAATTCGTCTATACGAATTTTACTATACGACTGAGCTACGGAGACTCCAACCTGCAATATGTACAAATATTATGAGATTCATCACTAGATAAATCAACAGATTATGTTATACATGAATTGCAATTGTTCAAGCGATCTCATAACGAGGTCATTCAAGTCAGATTAGTTTTCCGCACTATTTTGTAGCTCACATGGAAGAGGAAACAGATATGTGTAATTAGTTCCTATATTCCCCATTTATTCTTGTCAAAAGAGGGGCATATTTCTGGTGTTTGAAATTATATTAAACTGCAAGATCGTAGAACATCCTTCAGGAGGGTAAGACAATGCAATCCAGACGCCTTAACGTCTACAATGCATTGGTTTGGAGCTTAGTGACGCATTCTGCTAAGTACGTGCGCTTTTCATTTGATAAAAATAAGATTTTTATGGTATAATTGTTCAGTTAATAACTGGATTATTTATTATTAGTATGTAGCACTTAGAAAGTTACAGTTTTGGTGTCATTCATTTTATTATTATTATTATTATTACGTGGCACCTCCAAGGAGCCCAAAGATTCATCTAGAGAGCACCTACTCAACAACTCTCCGTCTCACCAACTACAGTGAACCGCCTCATCTACTCCACCACCCCCACTAGTATTTTCACAGACAATCACAAACATCCGTGCCCACGACGGAATTCGAATCCGCAGCCTTTTTTGGCTGGAGAGCGGATACGCTAACCACTCGGCCAACCAGGCATATAGGACAAAACATTTAAACAAAATATTAGAGAAAAAAGATAACTTTTAAGAATTTTAGAAATTTTCGTCATTAAGAATTTAAAGCAAATGAAAATACTTGAATCTAACAAAATTCTTCTTATAATGCGAAACAATGCTTGGCAGTAATAAAAATTCTCGTTGTTAGAGGACATGTTGTAACGCACAAAGGAACATTTTATGAAGTAAATAAAAGCTAAAAAACGAGATTTGTTTTCAACCATTTAAATAATAGTTTGTATAATTTCCAAGGGATATTAACATTGAAAGGGAAAATGGCACAGGACAGCCAAAATATAATGATATATGCAATTAAGAGCCCAACTTTTTATATAAATAATAATAATAATAATAATAACTCACTGCTAGTCATTAATACTGAATACTTTTTCTGAAAAGTAGTTACAAAATTGTATATAAATCTTCTCGTAGATATTATTAAAGTGCAGCAAAAGTACCTTAAGTTCAGTTCATAGGAATTTAAGAATCCAATGACAACAGTTGTATTAAAGACAGCACTAATGGTCATTAAGCTCTACAAAAAATGAATTTTTTTAAAGTTAATTTGCTACTGACAGGGTTGAGGCAGGCTATTTAGAATTCAGGGTAGGAAGAGACTCCATGATGCGAGTTCATCATGTCTACTACTTAGATGGATTAATTGAGTAGTAGTAGTATATGGAAAGAAACTGAATTAACGTCTGAGACCTGTTAACTCAGCCTATAAAATGTTCCTCGCGTTCCTCGAGTTTATTCAGACTTTGAAGTTTTTAGCCTAAAGACATGTGTTGTTTAACTCCAAAGTCTACCGGTTCTGACGAATTTCTGATTTACGAGACAAAAAAGGAAACACATAAATGTAAAGATTTTGAACACATTCTGAAATTCGTTGCGTGAAGATTGAAGGGAAAAAAAAGAAATAACGTTATTACAGAACCATTAATGTTTTAATGGCAAAAATACTCTGAATTTGAAGTAAACCTCTTACAGCAAACGCATTATTCTCATCATGCCCAAAATTAACGCATTAACATTTCGGTATTAAAGACAATTTTCCGAAGTTAATACTTGCAAAGAATGCCTCTGAATACCCATAATTACAACGGGGTGAGCTAATTACGATCAAGCAAAAGTTATTGCTAAGCAGCCATTTCATAATATCGGAATGAGAAGCTTTCATTTTCCCTCACGATCTCCTAAACCATGCGTTCCTATCGCGTGATTAGAGTTCGTATCACAAAAAACACACGTCGTTAAAAACTACGATCAACATTAACCTTTATTTTCCGGGGGATAGAAAAACCAAACATTTTATTTTACCTGGCATCATTTGACGGCCGCCACTTTTCAATTACCGTATTCCACCCGCCACTAGTACTCCCCAACTACCTGTAGAAGACTGATGCAAGGGATGCTTGCGAATTTGTGCTCATCCATCGTTCGATATCGACCGCTACCAATTGTTGATGTCGCCGCTGGTATGTCGCCCACTCGTAGGTCTGCAGTCTTGCGCGCAGATGTGCATGGTGTGTATGTGTGCGTGTCCATTCGCTCAACGTGTAAGATTTGAGAGAGAGGGGATCATCCGATAAGCTATATAAATGGATAGACGTGCCGAATCTGTAAGCATGACTTCTTCGAGATATGCCAACCTGAATTTTTGTTTTTCTCTACTAAAGAAAATTTGAAATAAATCCTTAAACAGATATCCGTTTCACGAGTGGATTGAATAAATTGGCTCAAATCTTGAGAAGAGTTTTTTCTTTCTTTCTTTTCTTCCCCTCCTTCATTATATTAAGTTAGTTTGGTATAAGAAAAAATGCATTTTACTGGTATAAAGAGTTAACCTGACTAGACACAACAAGCCAAAGCACAGAAAATAAATGGAATTCCCCACAACATTGTTTAGCATATAAATTTCGACATCTCAAAATGAAAATCGACAGTTGACTTTATTAATTATCTGAGGTCTGTTCTAAAAATCTTTATCTTTCTCCAACTTATCATTACGTTTTATTTCATTTTAAGTAAACATGCTTGTTCGAAGTTATTTTACAGTTCAGAGACTTGAATAACTACTGTTGTGGGTATAATAAAAGCAAACTACTAGGAAAGTTTTAAAATTATACTTCTGTATTTTAATGGTCGTTTGGTTTGTAGAACGATTCTTCATCAAATTTCTTGTTTGAGAAACTAAGTCGAATGAAACAGGCATCATTCAAGACAGTCAGTTTTGTTGACCAAATGGTTAGCGCATCTTTCTCCAACCACCAGGTTGTGGCTTAGAATCTCATTGTGGGAATGGAAGTTTTGTGAACTTCTTTATAAAGAGATAAATTTCTTCTCCGGGTGAGACATTACATATACTAATGTATAGTATGCTAACAGCTTGTCGCATATGGGAGTCCCATAAAAATAAAGAGTTATTCACGCTTGAGAAGAGCCACAACTAGAAGTTTAGTCTTTCACGCAGTCCTTTCATCATTAATGCGATCTCGAGATCTCCGTCGAAATCAACAAGAGGACTTTGAAAATTAAGAATATCAAAGTCAGACCATCAGTTACATTTTGGGAGAGATCTTCATTTACATCGCCGTTCTTCTTAAGGCTGTGGATCAGCTTTCTCATCAACACAAATGGAAGAAGATAGTGGATTAAAATTGATTCCGTTATTCTGTTCATCATCTCCAGTTCTTTTCCATGATGAATTGCCGGAACAATAATTTTAAAATCTTTCTCTTTTTGCGGTAAAAAGTCTTATTTGTTTTAATTCTTTACATCTCAGGATGAACGTTTTGATTCAATATTTCAGTAGGAGCTAGTGAAAAGCACATAATCTGACCTGATTTCTTCAGTGCAGCTGTGGCACAGACTAGTGACATGCAGCTGCTTTAGGAATAGTTGGTTGCACAACTAAATAATCTCTATACGTAAAGCGAATTCTATTGAGAGCAGAATGACATATCACATCTCGTTTTGTTCTGGTCACACACTTCGATGAAGCCTTTACAGGAAGGAAACAGAAGTTCCATTTCGGATAGAACACAGCCAAGACTATTCAACCATTCTCGATGCTTTAGGGATATCATCACACAAGATGGGATGTCAATCGACAAACCTACCAAACAACGGAACATCTGAGAGTCACTCGTTCTATATGCAGAGAGCAATAGTGCTCACATACATATGCTACCGATGGCTGATATGCTGAGGTATTTTTCATGATATATATATATATATATATATATATATATATATATATTTTATATATATATATATATATATATATGGTTGCAGGATTCCTACTCAACGAAAATTATGACTAAATGCTATTTTTATTGTTCAAATTAACAATAATTTGCTTCGCTAAACTCTCGCTTCTTTTAGACTTTTTAGTTTTCCTTCAATATATTATCATGTTAGAATATAAAGTTCAAAACCCATGCAATCATTTGGGATCATGTGTAATTCGGTTTGCAAATCCAAATAAATGGGCATGCGCATAGAGATAACAGAGAAGTCATATATTCTGAAATCAGTAGATATTTTTAGTTTCCTTTTCCATGGTCCATTAAACTTAGGCACACTTTAGGTCTTAAAAACGAAACCAGCCATGAATGATGTAAGCAGTTTTAGCCTACATTTAGCCCTAAGAATGCATTTTACTGTTTCAAACGGCATACAGAAGATTTAACTTTAGATAAGACTAATACGAGGCCATTACTTTGAAGAAAGATTCATCACTGATTCTCCCGGTCTTTGTTCCATTCAGTTTGTACTGCATGAAATGAAGACCAAGGGAGAATTTTTCTTCTTTTTTTCGTTTGGTTCACTTTGATATTCTGTGCGAAGCCACATGCTTATTTCCCTAATGCACTACTAGAAAGCTTTTAGTAATCTGAGAGAGACAACTTAGTCTTTCATACATTTCTCTTTCGTAATATTCTGCACTGAGTGTGTTTTCCTTTGGTGTTCTGTAGTTCAAGAGCTGTCTCGATTAAAAAACAAATCTGCGCATTCCTCTACAATAATTGATACCCAGGTTGCATATTTTTATTTCCATTTATTAAAATGGAACAAAACGTGAATTATTTATGATTCTAATGTAAAAAAAGAGTAAAGTTATTAGAATAATATTGAATAATCGATATTATTATTACAACTTTACTGATTTGAGGGAAGAATTCCTGATTTTCACAGTCGCATTTAAAAAAATGAATCTCTCAAACTTCTAAAATCCGTTCAACGAGTTTTTAGGCATTTTGATAATAATTACGATATCTAAAAAAAAAAAAATCACAGCACACATAAGTTTGTTATGATTAGCTGTTATGTATGTTGGCTATGTCTAAGTAGATGAAATATTTACGCAAATTATTATTAGTATTATTGTTGATGATTAGGAAAGAAGGTGATATTTTAATACATTTTAGTATCTTCATGTTGTCAATTTTTGGTCTAATTAACTTTAATTAATTAATTCTCACTTTACCTCATTTAGTGCGTCATCAGATTATATTACTAGACAATTAAGATTATTATAGAAATTACTTTATGAACGAAAGAAGATAAAGTGAATAACATGATCTAAAGATTTCACAAAAGAAAACAAATATGGCATTTAAAGGCCTATTGATCATATTAAATCAAACATACAATCTAAAATAATAAAACAGAACGATACTATTTAATTATTCAGGTTGCATAATAACACATATAAAAGGCAAAGATGTACAGGAAAAAATAAATACATTTCAGAAAATCCGTGGGACAATTAAAAGGACATAATAAATAAAACAATTAATAAAAGAATTAAAATTCTTATTGAATTATATGGTTCAGAAATGCGAACTGTTATAAAAGAAAGATCGAAGTAAATTACTGCCAGAAGAAATGAGATATAAAAAAAACAATGGAAAGATGCAAAAAAAATTACAATAGACAAATTAAGACATTGGAAGAGAGATATTTCGACTGTGAATAAAAAGATCAACGAATAAAGATAGAAATAGAAAGAACATGTATATAGGATGGGAAGATATCTAGGTATCGACTACGAAAAGATATAGTATAGATATGGACCGAAAGTTAAAATATAGCGTGGAGGATCACTTGTAAGATGGATAGACCAGTGAAGCCCGAACAAGAAAATGCTAAACCTCGAAGAGAAGAAGGTTATGAAGATTATTATAAAGTTAATCAGTCATATTCATTATATAGACAGTACATTAATACTTAATAGCCAGCTGCAGCTTGGAAAAGTTTCATGTTTGAAATTTTGGAGAAGCAGGTTTTGGATTATGTAACCGTTAGTCCACGCACTTGAAGAGTTTTATGAACACCTAAAAGAGATTAAAAATCTAACAAAGAAACATGATATAAACATAGTGATGGGTGACTTCAATGCAAAAGTGGGAAGAGGGGGTTATGGAGAAATTGTTGGCGAACATGGCTTAGGCACCAGAAATGACAGAGGAGATCGCCTAGTCCAATTCTGTCAGGAAGAAGATCTAACAATAGCAAATACCTGGTTTAAACTTCCACCCAGAAGACTGTACACTTGGAAATCACCTCAAGATAACCAACATAATATTGTCAGAAATCAAATTGATTATATACTGATAAATAAAAGATTCCACAGTAGTATAAAGAGTGCAAAGACTTATCCTGGAGCAGATATCTCATCAGACCACAATCCCATAGTTGCAGAAATACGTCTTAGATTAAAATCAGCTAAAAAATCACAAAAGAAGAAAAAGAAAATTGATGTAGAAAAACTGAAAGACCCGAACATAAATAAAAACGCCAAGTCACAGCTTAACCTACGATTACAACAGATTAACATAGAAGAAAATAAAAGTGTGGAATCTCTTTGGAATAGCTTAAAGAATGCCATCGTAACAACAAGTATTGAAGAAGTAGGTTATGTGAATAATATAAAACAACAGGAATGGATGACAGATGAGATTCTTTCTCTTATTGATACAAGAAGAATGTATAAAAACAAAGACCTAGCCAGGTATACAGAAACACATAACATCATCAAGAAAAAAATAAAAGAAGCCAAGGAAAATTGGATGAAAAATTTATGTACTGAAATTGAACTGCTTCAGAAACAACATGATAATTTCAATCTGTATAAGAAAATCAACGAAATTTCCGGAAAACTGAGGAAAAAGCAAATAGTGTCTCTAAGAGACGAAAATGGAAAAATAGTTCTAGAAGAAGAGAATAAAGCACAGATTTGGATAAAATATGTAACAGAACTTTTCAATGATACTAGACAGAAGCCTATAAATATAAAAGATAACATTCAAGGACCAGCAATCATGAAATGCGAAATAGAGAATGCTATACAAACAAGTAAAACAGGAAAAGCCAGTGGACCAGATGGTGTGCAAACAGAATTTTTAAAATTAATCGAACCAGATAACATCAAACTTCTTGAAAAACTATTTAATAAAATATATGAAAGTGATGAATTTCCATCAGATTGGCTCAAATCTACATTTATCACTATCCCAAAGAAACCCAAAGCGAATTCCTGTGGTGACTTCAGACTTATTAGTCTAATGAGCCAAACATTAAAAATATTTTTGAAAGTAATTCAGAATCGCATTTATAGAAAAAGTGAAGAAACTCTAAGTGAAACACAATTCGGCTTTCGGAATGGTTTTGGTACTAGAGAGGCCCTTTTCTGTACCCAAATATTGATACAAAAATGCATAGAAAAACAGAAATCTGTCTTTATGTGTTTCATAGATTTTGAAAAAGCATTCGACAAAGTCAGACACACCAACTTAATAGAAATCCTTCAACAAATAAGGCTAGACGAACAAGACATAAGACTAATAACAAATCTGTATTGGAATCAGTCAGCTACCGTTCAATTAGACAACATTACCACCAGTGATATTAACATCAAAAGAGGAGTGAGACAAGGATGTGTGCTCTCACCACTCCTGTTCAACATATATGCAGAGGTAATCTTTAAAAAAGCATTGGAAGAATGTCCAGAGGGAATCACAATAAATGGAAAAATTGTTAACAACCTACGATATGCAGATGACACCGTGCTAATTGCAGATAACATTATGGATCTCCAAAAACTCGTTGACAGAGTATACATAGAAAGCCAAAGAATGGGAATAAATATAAACATCAACAAGACAAAATACATGATCATCAGCAAACATCCAGTCTCATCAATGAAACTGACACTCAATGGGAAAAATATTGATCAAGTGTCAAGATATAAATATCTTGGTTGCTGGCTTAACGAACGGTGGGATCCAGAAATAGATATAAAGACAAGGATTGAAGTTGCACGGCAGTCCTTCATGAAAATGAGAACACTATTCTGCAATAAAGACCTAAACATGGAAGTCAGATGCCGAATGCTGAAATGCTACGTGTGGTCTATTCTGCTCTATGGAGTTGAAACATGGACATTGAAGGCGACAACCATCAAGAAAATCGAAGCCTTTGAGATGTGGCTATACAGAAGAATGCTAAAGATATCATGGACAGAAAAAATTACCAATGAAGATGTCTTAAAATCCATTGGCAAAGCTAAACATCTTTTACAAATAATCAAGAAACGAAAAACATCATATCTTGGACACATCATGAGAAACAGCAAATACCAACAACTTCTACAAACTATTTTGGTAGGAAGAATTGATGGCAAAGGAACTAGAGGAAGAAAAAGAATATCATGGTTTGACAACATCAAGACGTGGACAGGAAAGAGCAGTGCACAACTGCTCAGATTAACACAAGATCGCAGTTTGTTCGCCAAGATGGTCGCTGACCTTCGATAGAAGATAGCACAATAAGAAGAAGAAGTCCACGCACCACTAAATGCGGGATAGGCGGTTTACAGCCTTTCCTGGATGAGAGCAACATTAAAGAAACATTTAGATAATTTAATTACATTTGGCATATTAAAACATTTTATCCATTATATTCATACACTATTTTTTAATGTGCTTTTTTCAATAGTCCATCCCTAATGTAACGGTGTAGGTTGCATGCAAACGTTTCTTATATCTCCATGACACGAGCTGCCCATCTTAATAGAAGCGATGTTATTACTTGCAAGGCATCAGCTGTCTTATATAGATTCCTGAGTTCATTATTATGTCAGTGTTCGTCCGGAAACTTGTATATTATCTGAACATGAGCCGCTCTCCACTCTCAAACATACTCGGATTGAGAACAGATGCAGATATCAGACGTGATGTACTCACCTCATAGTTTGGGTTGCTTCGACTTAACCATAAGCAATGACAACAGCTTTATAGTATCCTGTCATATGTTTTGTAGTTACGAAAATAGCACATTATACAGAAGTTTCTCTGAATTTTTCAGTCTTTTAGGTAATTTTTTTGGGAAGTAAATACCTACGATCATAACTACCTGTTTTTTTCCCTTTGGGAGAACATGTTTATTTATCAGTTTTTTCTTTATTTTTTGTCCCCTGCTCCATTACACGAGCTGCCCATCTTAATAGAAGCGATGTTATTACTTGCAATGCATCAGCTGTCTTATATAGAGTCCTGAGTTCATTATTATGTCAGTGTTCGGAAACTTGTATATTATCTGAACATGAGCTTGAAGAATTTTTCTGGATACTACACGGAAGTGACTCTTTTTATTTTTCTCTCCTTTAGCGCCTTTAATTCCTAGTTCGTAAGCGAAACTATGATCTGATTAATGGCATACCCGTGTTTATGAAGAATAACATGAATGCTAATTTCTGAAATGAAAGAAATAACAGGGATTTTCTTCCGGATTCTTGAAAACACTTTTTTCTTTTTTTCATCGCATTTATTCATTTAATAATGTTTCCAAGATAAATTATTCATTTGTTATGCTAATTAGTTTTGTTCGGTTTCCAATTCCTGTCATATATCATCATTAATTGCTTTGTTACGACAAATGAACAGCTGTGTTTATTCATTTTTAAATTATTTTTCTTCATTATATTTTAAGCGGCTAATGTCTGTGTTATCGATTTCTAAGCCGTCTAGTTTAAACACCGTTTTCTGCCCTTCGCTTGCGTATTATCATATAAATGTTTCAGATTCAATATGTAATTAATATTATTAATATCAGAGCGACAGGATTAGGCTTTGCAGAGCAGAGTTTATTATCGTTTTTTGGGAATAACTTGATTATTTTCTAAAAATGCAATTAAATAATTCTTTGAGTATTTTCTTCTTAGGGAGGAAGAGTATCTTTAAAGTCTAATTTTCGGGATAATTAAGAACTAAAGCTATGAATCCAAGGATTTGGCTTCATCTCAACTGGCTAACAACTAAGACCGGTCTCGTTCCCTGATTACATTTATTCTTCTGAAATGTTTACCTTTTTATTACAATGAAAAACCAGAGTTTCAGAGGAAAGATTTCCGCTTCCGGATGGGAATGGCGAATTAACCTTAGGATTCCTCGCTTTGGCCGAGTAGTTAGCGTATCCGCACCCCAACCAACACGGTAAGGACTCCAGTCCCGCTGTGAGCATGGATGTCTGTTTCTGATTGGTAGGAGCTGAATTTAATTGTCCGAAATGAGATCAATATCCCGCTTATTGAAGTTCTGAAGTGTTAGAAAAAGTTCCATGTTGGTCTTTCCGAAATAATCTTTTTGGTTTGTTATTTTGCACGCAGCAGGAATGAAATCAACGTCGACGATGGTACGGTAAAGAGTGAATACTGGCTGCTTACCGATTTAAAGAAAAGAAAGGAAAAAAGTAATTAAAAATGGAAATGTCGAAATGAAATTTGGATAAGACATAGGGATGAAAATATCCTGACGTATTTATTTAGTTTACTTTAGATTATTTATTACTTTTATCTTCAGTCACTAAAAACAAGTCAAAAGATATTCCACAGCAAATATATCCATGTGTTTTGTAAGGTTTTATTTCCCGAAGTGGAACACAGAAGCATTCACCTCTTTTTTTAAATTTTTATTTTCCCAGTGGAATTTCAATGAAAGCTGAATTAATTATTGTGAGAATGAAATGATAAGATCTGTTGCCACAAAACAAATAAACAATCACTAATGCAGTGGCAATGGGATGAACTGCATTTTAGAAGAAAAAAAATACTGAAACGTGCATTAATTATTCATTGATATTTTTACAAACGTATGCTGACATTTATTTCAACTGTGTAAATACGACCTCGTTGTTTCTTTTCGTTGCTTTGTGGTCGGAACACATGAAGATCGTTGTATTATTTAATAAACTGTTTGTTTTTTCTTAACTTTCTTTATTCTAAAATGCTAATTCGATAAAATTATAATGGAACAAGAGTGGTCGGCTTCACCTAACAAAACAAGAAGCATTTATCAAATGACGATATGGAAACATTTGAAGCTAGAACGTTTTCACTCATGGCTTTTCTGTACCCCTTCTTAACGTATGTCATTGTTTTCAAACTCCTCTTCCATTCTGTTCATTTATAGAATTTGCTTTCAAATTCATTTATAGAATTTGCTTTCAAATTCATTCTAGCAACCAGAGCTCTGTCGAAATTGAAAGCTGTCTACATAATTTCATGCATAATCACCACGAAAATACATCCTAGCTGAAAAACTATTTGAATGTAAGTATACCTATGGACAGAGACTTACACTACCAATAATTGTACGGACACCCCTGTTATTTAAAGTTATGGAACATTCCAGGTTTGTTAATTATATAAAAACAGTATACAAATAGCAGGAAGCGGTATTTCATCGCAGCAGTTGAATATTGGTGGTATGGCAACACAGCGTGAACTCATTGACTTCCAGGGAGGTGTTATCGTGGGCATGTCACATTGGTGGTATGTCCATACGTCCCATTGCTGCTCAACTGGAACATCCAAAATTAATGGTTGACGATGTGATCAAACAATGAAGACGTTCTGCCATCACTAGTTGAGCAAAACACCCATCCAATAAAAAATCACTTTAAAAAAACGTTTTTTTTAAAAGTATTTCCTCCTCTTTGGTGCCTTTACTATCCTGGAGCCTGTGTGCGTCGCACACATTGCACATATGGCAGGCGAAGCCCTAAACGTTAGGTAAGAATATGGACACTGCACGGTAAGTTTATGAACCCCGAAAAGGCATTTTAAACGATAATGAAGAGTTCATTACATATAACATGTATTGCATGTATAGAAAGCGAAAAACTGTTAACTTTATAAATGTTGTTTATAATGATTAGCGCTTATTTTCTTGTAGTTGATGTAAATTTGTACCGTCGGGCCCAGTACCAAACTTTTCGATAACCTTTCAGTTTAATTCACGGAAGGCCGCATGCTAACCACCTTCTTGATAACCGCTCCATTTTATTCAGCTTATATGTTAATTATATGATGAGCACAGCTATTTGTTGTTGAGATATTAGGTTACATATTTGTCATTCTTTCTTTTTTATATTTGTCGTGAGGAGCAAACTCGACTTATTTAGTCAGAAATTAATGGGTTGTTTAACGAGAATAAAAAGGAAATTTTTAAAGATAAGCTGAGTTTCATCGTCCAGTGTCAGACACCATTCTGCTTACTGGAAACCTGAAACAGCTCTTAAAAATGGCCCGCACGTCGTATTAATATCCTATAAGTAGGACCTGTCTTGGGTGGAACTTCGATAAAATAAAAATATCATCAGTTTTTTTTTATGAAAGTTCATCTTTGAAAGTAAGTGTTACAGAGCAAGATTTTTGAGTGATTATTCTTTCAGACTGGTCAAGCTCCAGCATGCAAAGATATGATAACATGGTATGTGATTGCCTGTAAGTTCTTGAATTCAATTTCTAGAAAACTCATGTTTAGATGTTTTTTTACTATTTTTATTTTGATGTTTGGTCTTTTCGCATGATAAAAATTGAAGGAGTCAGAAAGCTTTATAAAGGACAACCTTCTAAGATCATTATTTCAATTATAAATTGTCCCACTTGTCTTGCTTAAATTTGAAAATTAATAATGCAAGGCCTCGGTTTCTTAAGTTAAGATAACGTTAGTTTTCCCAGATACGTTCTTAGACTGACTTTTATAGCACAAGTAAACTAAAAACTCTTACTAGAAACCCAGGTCAATTCTCTCTTTCTTGGCTGAAGGGTTAACATGCCTACTATCCAATTTCTAGAGAACGAGTTCCGATCCGACGGGAGCCATGGATGTTTGGGAATGGCTTTAGGGGAGAGATGAATCTCATATGACACCACCGCTCCACTTACTGGATTCCTGTAGTGGATCGAAAGAGCTCTATGGTTAGTCTCTGGAGTACGGTTTCTAGATTATCTAATCCTTAGTTCACTCAGTAATGTATTATTGGTTTGCATAGTTCGATGAAGGAGCATAGAATTCTGATATAATAACACTCGAGAATATTCGTATTGTACAGGGAGTAAAATTGACGAAACATGAAGACTACCTCGTAGTGATTCGGTTAATAACCACCTGGTAGCCATGTCATTGCATATCAGGAACGAGAAAGCTCAATTTCAATCCTTTTCAATTCCAAGAATGAGAAGCAATTGAAAAACTGTGGAGCTCTCTCTTTATCGTTCATCACATTGATATGTTTTAGTGGTCTTCTCAAAAGTGAGAACAATAAGCACTATCGGTTGAATAAGGGATATTGGGGATGGGATATATTGGAGAGAACAAGTTCGATAAAACAATATTACGATGATCATAAAAGTTTCCGATCAAACTCCGTCGATCCAGAGACTGAATACATTTAAATAGATGGTTATGGAGGAATGATGAGATGTATCGAAGCTACTTGTCGCCCATCTTATAAGAATGAAACAAAAGAAAATAGACGAAATAAAGAAAGCTTCGAGGAAGCAGAATCAAGTAAAAATGCCAGTACAGAAAGGCTCAAACTATACGAACTAACGAACTCCGTTGCGTCATTTATATTGGTCAACAGTCTCTCTCTCTCTCTCTCTCTCTCTCTCTCTCTCTGTGTGTATGTGTGTGTCTCTCTCACTCTAAACTCATTTTGTGGGCTTTCGTATGCGTCACCAAATTTCGAGAACACCTCACGAAGTCCGCCCTAATGATCTGACGTCAGCAGATAGAACAACGGGACCGTAAGTAATTGATACGGTGTCCGTGCCTTGTAATCACCCGTGTATCATCGTGTACATTTGATTCAGTCAATGTTTGCGAATAGAGATCGTCGTTAGCAGGATTCTAGCACACGCACACATAGTTTTCTCAGATGGAAAGTTTGAAGTTGTTTCTGAAGACAAAACCCTGCACTAAGTTCCGTGCATTGACGAGTATCGATGTAATCAAATTGTGACAAATAAATCTGGATACAGTTGAAAAGAAAAGTTAAAGTGGGAAGAATTTCTCTGCGCTGTTACTCAGTTTTTATTTTTGAAAGAGAGAATAACCATGGTAAGGGATTGCAGATAAGGATTTCAGCTTGTGCAGTTATGATTCTTGTAAGAATTGAGCAAGTGTGGAAATGATACGAGACAATCACAAAAAGGTGTCTTGCGCAGGTGCATTCTTTTACTGTGATGTGTTCATTCATTAGTAAGGTATTTGAATCCGTAAATTGTATTGCAAACAAGTAATTTTGTTTCGCACTCTTTTAGTAATAAAATAATCCTATTGAAATCAAAGGCGAGACAAACAACTCGATAAGTTTGAGTAGATATTCTTGCTATCAAATTTATTTCAGTTCTACTCAGACAAACGGAATTATCTCACTCATTTCGTCTGGCTTTACCACTAAATGGTCCCATTTAAATGCAACACATTCAATAAACATTTCAAACATTAAATTGCGATAATCCAATACTGGTGGCTTAACCCGCAGTCAGGATTATCATTCAGTTGAGTTGCTACTTGTTCCCTCTTAGATTACGCCTATCAGGTGCAAGACATAGAATCACGTGTTCAGTATTTATGGAAGGTTTGAATATGCCATTCGAACAAAAAATTCTTTTCCTGAAGGTTTAATTAGCCACTCTAGAAAACAGCCAAAATTTCTTTCAATATTCATTACTTTCTTTTTCGCTGACAAAATTTGCTGATGCACCAGCGAATTGGTCAATGAATTGTGAATAACACACGTAGAGGATTATAACTAGGTTTAAACTCAGAAATACAAAACAGTAATCGTGTTTATAATCTTTACATTATAAGTGATTCTAATAAACTTATTTTCTAAGGAACAGCGGCAACATACAGATTATAAACGGAACACTAATGTGTCCATGATATTTTAAATAAAATATCCCATAAGCAAGTCCTGAATGTAATTGCAATCCAAAGGGACTTGGAACCTCATCGAACCAGTTTGCTATGATGACCGATTCTATTACGGATGTATAACATGAGCCTTCCTAACATGCTTATGACAAAGTCTTATGGCATTTTGAATCTTTCAGTGCTACACACACACACAGCGTCACCGTTTAGTGTTTACTTTGTGAACGTAATCATCTCTAAGACAGCTACTATTGCTGTCAGTATGCCGTAATCAACCTACATGAAGCTTACTGTAAACAACATTATTTGACTTCCTTACGCCACTGGTCAGAAACACGTTATCCAAATTTAAAAGACATGATTGACTTACCAGACAGACTGTTCCCAAAAAAGCCCGGAGGTATTTTACATTCCATTGTAACGACTCTTCTCTTTCATAAAAAATCCTTTAAACTCTATTTCCTTCGGAAAACAGTACGCAATGGATACATAAGAGTAAATTACACTCGGTATCTAAGCTATGAGCTACATGTATTACTTTTATCTGAGCATATTCTCCACCCGGTATGAATACTTTGTAAGAATAAAACCCATGTTTCCAACTCCTATGTTCTACATTTCTGTTATCTTCATTTACTTAATTATTTACAAAAAAGGATGGTGTTCTGGAATTATAACTATTTGTTCATAACAATTAATGTGCATTTTCTCAATTATAACGTAATTCGGTTTGCATATATTCATCATTTATCCCTGTAATTTAAGAAAATCTTTGTTATCCGTTGAACTTAACCATGCATATAGGGAGGAATAGCGAAGCAATTTCCGTCCCTCTCTCGTGCATTAACTGAATTAATATCGAAGCATGTATTTTTATTGACGTCGGATTTAGGTGCCGGCCTGGTTGTAGATTCGAATCCCACTATGGGCATGGATGTTTGTGATTGTTTCATCAATTCTGTGTAGGAGCTATGAGCTAATGGCAATATTGAATGCGAATGATATCGTCTTAAATCTATGTACAGGGCTCCCTTCTTTGTTTGATGTCAATTAAATTAATGTCAATATATATACACATATATATATAAAATATTCATCAAAGCTTGATATGCTCCCTCAGTCTTAAGAAAAGGCTGGTTATATTCCACTAATTCGAGCCCTACCCAAGAGCCTATGAATTGTGGAAATACTTTCTGAAAATGAAAGCTGTGCCGAACAAAGCGGCCTTTTGCAGCTGCCCAATTTTTAATCCATCTAACTCGAGTGCTTCTAGATGTTTTTTCAATGTTTAGGGATGACGCCTAAGGCACCTATCATTATGGGAACAACTTTCATTTTCTTTTGCCAGATTCGTTCAACTTCGATTTGCAAATCACGATATTTTGTAATTTTTAATTTTCTTTGTTGTCAATCCAACTATCTCCTGGAACTGATATTTCGATAAACTTAACACCCTTGTTTTCACTTTTTTCAACCACTGTGATATCGGGTGTATTACATTCCAAGCTTTTGTCAGTGTGGATTTTGAAATCCCAGAATGTTTTAGCTTTTTCATTCTCAACGACTTTCTGGTGAACTTTATGCTTCCAATAGTCTTTAGATACTTCAAACTCATACTTTACATAAATGCCAGTGGATTATCTTAACTACGTTATCATGCCTTTTACGGTACTCAATTTGTGCGATTTTTCTGCATCCACTTATAATGTGGTCTACCGTTTCTTCCTTTTCTTTGCACAATGTACATTACTGTCTTCTTGAATTTTTTGTATTTTTGCCTTCATAACGTTGGGTTTAATGGCCTGTTCTTGTGCTGCAAAAATTACCGATTCTGTTTCTTTCTTTAGTGCTCCATTTCTCAACCATTGCCAGGTCGAGTTGTTGTCAGCGCTGTCCTCTATGCTGTCAAGGTATTTTCCATGCAATGCCTTATTTTTCCATCTTTCAGTTCTCACTTTTACTTGGTTGGTTTTGTATTCCAATTTTGTCTCCATGGGTTTAAATAAACCCTCTTTCCTTACCTCAATTAGAAATTTTTCTGTTGTTTGCAGCAGGTAATCATTCAAATTTCTTTTTTCTTCTTCCATAACTTGCTTCATTTGTAATAATCCTCTACCTCCTTTTTTGCGTGATAGATATAGCTTATCAATGTCACTGCGAGGATTGAGGGCATGGTGCATTGTCATTAATTTTCGAGTTTTTCGATCTAAATCTTCCATCTCTAGCTGGGTCCATTCAACAATGCCTGCTGAATATCTCAGAACAGGTATGGCCCAGGTATTAATTGCTTTTATCAAATTTCCAGCATTAAGCATTGACTTAAGGAGTTTTCTTAATCGTCTTATGCATTCTGCTCTAGTTCTTTCTTTGATATTATTGTGCAGAATTTGTGATGTTTTTAAAATTCCCAAATATTTGTAGCTGTTTTCGAATTTTATTGCCTTGATTATTTTACCATTGAGCAGCTCGATTTCGTTCATATCTTCAAACTTTCCTCTTGTTATTCCAGCAATTGCACATTTGTCTAAGCCAAAATCCATTGATATATCTTGACTGAATATGTGCACAGTGTTAAGCACGATCCGAGTTCAATCTCTGATTTTGCATACAACTTCAGATCGTCCATGTATAAAAGGCGAGATATCTTTGCACTCTTTTGCGCAGTTTGATAACCATGAGCAGTTTTATTTAAAACTCTAGTTAAAGGGATCAATGCCAATATAAACAATATAGGAGATAATGAGGCTCCTTGAAAGATGCCCCTTTTTATGTTTACCTCTCCAATTTCTTCTCTATTTTTAACCAACGTTGTTTTCCAGTTTTTCATGCTGGATTGCAAAAAGTTTTGCACGTTTTCGCTAATACCGAATAGTTCTGTGCATTTTAAAATCCAACTATGAGGCACCGAATCAAACGCTTTTTTATAATCTATCCGAGCCATATGGAGGTTGGTTTTTCTACGTTTGCAATTTTTAAGAATCGTTTTACCAATCAGCAATTGGTCTTTTGTGCCTCTTGAATTTTTGCTATTACCTTTTTGTTCAATTGGGAGAAGAGAATTTGCTTTACGATAGCTGTATATTTTATCAGCTAGCATGCCTGTGAATAGCTTAAAAGTTGTTAGCAGGCAGGTTATTGGTCGGAAGTTTTCTTGGTTTTGGACCTTTTTCTTTATCCTTTATGATTAAAAACGTTTTCCCTGCTGTGAGCCACTCTTCTTTGTCTTTTCCTTCTAAAACATCATAAAATTGGTTAGCAAGTCTTTCATGTATGCCTACTAGATATTTCAACCAGTAGCCATGTAATTCATCCTTCCCGGGTGTTGACCAATTTTGTTATTTTTTTTAGCTTGCTTCTGAACCATATCAGTTGTTATTTTCAGTTGGTCCATTTTTCGTTCTTGAGATTCATTCGTAATTTGCTCAATTCATTTTGCCTTGTTATTGTGCCTCTTAGGGTTGTCCCATAGGTTTGTCCAAAACTTTAGTGTATTTTCTTTGTCTCTGGTATTTATATTTATTCTTTAAGGTTATCATTCCTGCAGCAATCAATTTTCTTAAAACACTGGTGGTGATTTGCGCGAAACATCGAATTTTGCTTGTACTGTTCAATGCGTGCACTGTATCTTTTTATTTTAGCTGCAACTGCAACTATTTTTTTGCTTCACTTCCTCTAATACTTCATCAATAGGTCGTGTTCCAGTATTATATCTCTTTATGAGGTTATTTCGGATTTTTGTGTTTTTAAGCTTCTTTTCCTTAAGGTTTTTCAAATTGCTCACGTCTTCTCTGAGTTTAAGAATTTTATTCTCCAGTCGGTGCTTCCATTTTGGTTCCTGAGCCTTACTGCTTTTGGGTTCACTAATCTTATATCCTAATTCAGATGTTACGAGTAGGCTATTAAGTACATAAGTTGGTTCGTTTGCCCAATAATTCCAGTACGAATATCCCTTGCAGCTTTATTGGCCTCTTGTAGGAGTTCCTTCAGTTTTTGTTGAGGTACTTGTCTTAATACTGGTAGCCTAACTCGTTCCTGGTTGCTGTTCATTTGCTAGATAATTTTTCTTGCGAGTTCTTGTTCCTTATCTGATAGCTTCCTTTCAGCTATTTGTATATTGTCAAAATTTTCAGCATTCTGCATGTTGGAATCTGGTTCTGCTCCATTCATATTCTTGGTCACTTCAGGGTCAGTACGGTCTCCTTTTACAGCTTGAGATTTCAGTGTTTCCAGCTCAAGTTCACTAAATACCTTGCGTTTGATAATGAAGCTGCGTTGCTGCATCAGCCTTTCGAATGAAATTTCAGAATTGGGTGTCGTTCAAGCCAAAGTTGGAACATTCGTTTCTTCTGAAATCCCCCAACTGATGGGTTTGAAGTGTAGAAGCACTGAATGACTTGTCTATTTTCAGTCATGTAATGGCCTGGTTGTAGATTCGAATCCCACTCTGGGCAGGGCTGTTTATGATTGTTTCATCAATTCTGTGTAGGAGCTATGAGCTAATGGCAATATTGAATGCGAATGATATCGTCTTAAATCTACGTACAGGGCTCCCTTCTTTGTTTGATGTCAATTAAATTAATGTCAATATACATATATATATATATATATATATACATATATATATATATATATATATATATATATATATATATATATATATATATATATATATATATATATATATATATATATATATATACATATATATATATATATATATATATATATATATGTTAAAGATACCAAGCAATTTTAAACTTTAAACCTGGTTTTACTCCATTTACATATATATATATATATATTTACATACATATATAGTAGAATCCAAGTAATTTTATAAACTTGGTTATTTTACTCCTAATTCCAAGTAAGCAAACAGTTAAATTTGCGCCTGAACGTAGTTCAAGTCTAAATGTGGTGCAACACCAGGGCAACTCATTGTAAAGGTAGGTAAAGTTCTGATCACTATATATGATCATAGGCTTTTACTCAGTTGTTGTGATACATTTTAAAACATAGATTTAATGACTTAAAAACCGAGATAATTTATGACGACTTTAATGACAATAATACAACTAGTTTTCAGCTTATAACAGCCTTCCTCAGGTATTCATAAAGTACAATAATAGTAATAACAATGAAGTATCTAAAAAAACTGGAAATTATAGGTAAAAATTGCCACGCATAATTGATACATAAAAAACATTGTATTTTTTCAAGTTGTTCTAACAGGCCTGCCATTGTTTATTGCAAGTATGAGTGCAGGCTCACGTGACCGCCAATATTGAATAACGGCAGCATGGCTATCTGGGATCTTATAACTCAAGTTGTTGTTTAAGTGGACAGGGTTCAGCAGGATTTCCCTTGATTCTACAATTTTTCTTTCAAACTCATCATCACAGCGAAAAATATTTTCTGATCTATCCCAGCAAACGGAGTGGCTTTGTTGGTCATCATTAGGATTATTTGAAAAACGAACATGACTGGATAACGCAGTTGCATGTGATCTTTTGTAAGAGATGGCTCTCTTATGCTCTTCTATACGTTGTTCAATAGATTTGCTAGTTTGTCCAAAATAAGGAATAATGCAATCGCACTATAATTTATACACACCTGGATATTTTAGGTTGTGATGAGGAGGCTTTGGATGGCTGATTAGAGAACGGATTTTAGGAAGTATGGTGAAGAACGTCCTGATATTGTATTTTTAAAGGACTTTAGCTAGTTGTTTAGAGACTGTACTAATATATGGAATGGAGATGCTACCTTTAAAATTAATAGATTCTGTTGTGTACTGCCTAGGAGGATCCAGAAGAAATTTCTTAATCGTTTTATCAGAGTATCCATTTTGTTTAAAGATAAGCGTGAGGTGATTTATTTCTCTTTGTAGTTCATCTGGTTCATTCAAGAGAGAGCGTGCTCTGTGTCCTAAGGTAGATATAGTTCCAAGTTTTTGTGGTGAAAATGATGAGAAAGATTATTCAGATATCTATTGGTATGAGTAGGTTTTCTGTATATAGAGATTTTTAATCTTTCAGAGAATCGTGTAAGCATGACATCCAGGAAAGGTAAGGAGTTATTATTTTCTAGATCAGCATTAAATTTTATATTAGGATGTTGGATGTTTAGATGATGAAGAAAATCTATGGGAGATGTGTGCCCGTGATTCCAAATAATGAAAATATCATTCAACATATCGTTTCCAAACTTTTGGTTTAAATGAGAAGGAAGGTATGGCTTTCGTTTCAAAATCTTCAAGGAAGATGTTAGCTAGAACTGGGGATAAAGGATTGCCCATTGCCAGGCCTTGTTTTTGTTGGTAAACGGAGTCCTGATATCTGAAGTAATTAGAATGAATGCAATGTTTTAATAACGTAAACATCTTTTTGGATAATTTGCCCTTTAGTAATGTAAGTCCCTTGTCTGTTGGAACGTTAGTAAATAAAGATATAATGTCAAAACTTCCGGGCGGAAGTCCGCGCGGTTAGCCTAGTGGTTATGCGCTTCGCAACCATATGCCTGGGGAAGGAGTGTCCTAGTTTCGATTCCCGTCGGTGACGTGAGGAGCTGAAGGATCTTCCTCAGCCATAGCCAAGTTAGCCAGTCTTGGGCGTGGACAGCAGGGTTTTTCCCCAGTTTATTCTGGGGTTTTTCATCCCGCAAAGCAGACAAACTGGCCTTGAGAACTTAACACTACAGGCCATAGGATATACCGGGGCATAGGGCTGACCACCTTATCCTGTAAGTGGAGTGAGGTCCGATGATCAGTGGACCCTCGACACCGCAAGGTAAAATAGGGTATAAAGAAGATGAGATGTCAAAACTTCCTAGAATGTCACTTTCATTGATGGGAATATCTTTCATATGAGAAACAAAATCTGTGGTGTTTTTGATGAAAGATGAAGATTTATTGGAGAAACACTTGAGGTACTTTGCTAGATATTTGAAAAGTTTATACGTAGGTGAGTCAATTCCTTCCACAATTGGGCGAATAGGGATAAACAACGTGAAAAAATACAACGTTTTTTATGTATCAATTATGTGTGGCAATTCTTACCTGTAATACCAGTTTGTTTAGATACTTCAATGTTTATTACTATTCTTTTATGAATACCTGAGGAAAGCTGTTATAAGCCTAAACTAGTTGTATTATTCTCATTAAAATCTTCATAAGTTATCTCGGTTTTTAAGTCATTAAATCTATGTTTTAAAATGTATCACAACAACCGAGTAAAAGCCTATGATCACATCTATAGCCTAAATGACGAGGCGTCTCTGATTAACATATCAAGGAATTTTAAAAAAAACATTGAAGAAAATAGGATTAAAAATAATCAGGTTAGTTTTCCTCAAACGTTGGAAGTTCCATACAGTTTTTCTCAATTCCATCTCTTTTCAAGAAACTATAACTACGGAACGCGCTAAAAGAATTTATCATAAAGCTAAGATAGATCCATCTTAGATCCTCAGCGAAAGAATTTCAGACACAAAACGTTGTTTAGCTTTTTTGATAAGCACTAAAAGATCTTTAACTCAAAAACTTGAAGAAATTATGGATAATGTTAACTTACATGATTTTATCATTAACAGTGAAGCACAAGCCACACAAAACAAGAATAAATATACTCTTATCAGGAAATTTAATAATCTAAAAAGGAATCAAAACAGATCTGGTCACAGTGAAGCCCGTATTAATCCTGAAAAAGTTGTAGTGAATAAATCCTCTCATATTTTAACGGATGCGGAAACGGATATTCTTAGCAAAGGTCTCAATTTCATTCCCTCACCAAAATTTATCCCTAAAGAATCTCTTTTTACAAAAATAGAAAAGACAAGTTCTCTCATTTCTAATCATTTGGCGAAACGAAACTTCTTCTTAGTGAATCGATTTTCATTATCAAGAATGCTAAACCTACAACAGATAATATTTCTCTGGCTGAAAGACAAGCCCTAAAAATCTAAAAGAGAACAGTAACATTATTATTTTACCTGCGGATAAAGGCAATTCCACGGTCATCCTCAACTCTGAAGATTACCACAACAAAATGCTTCAATTACTTGAAGATAATTCGACATATTTAATTCTTCAGGAAGATCCTACAAGAGAATTACAAAACCGTACAAACAACTTGTTAAAGAATACGAGTGAACTTCCTCATAATGTTCGCCTCTCTTTACGCTCTCGACATCCTCTTATCCCACGCATCTATGGAGTTCCCAAAATACATAAAGAAAACATCACTCTTCGCCCAATTGTGGAAGGAATTGACTCACCTACGTATAAACTTTCCAAATATCTAGCAAAGTACCTCAAGTGTGTCTCCAATAAATCTTCATCTTTCATCAAAAACACCACAGATTTTGTTTCTCATATGAAAGATATTCCCATCAATGAAAATGACATTCTAGGAAGTTTTGACATTATATCTTTATTTACTAACGTTCCAACAGACGAGGGACTTACATTACTAAAGGACAAATTATCCCAAAAGATGTTTACTTTATTAAAACATTGCATTCATTCTGGTTACTTCAGATATCAGGACTCCGTTTACCAACAAAAACAAGGCCTGGCAATGGGCAATCCTTTGTCCCCAGTTCTAGCCAACATCTTCCTTGAAGATTTTGAAACGAAAGCCATACCTTCCTTCTCATTTAAACCAAAAGTTTGGAAACGATATGTTGAATGATATTTTCATTATTTGGAATCACGGGCACACGTCTCTCATAGATTTTCTTTATCATCTAAACATCCAACATCCTAATATAAAATTTAATGCTGATCTAGAAAATAATAACTCCTTACCTTTCCTGGATGTCATGCTTACACGATTCTCTGAAAGATTAAAATCTTTATATACAGAAAACCTACGCATACCAATAGATATCTGCATAATCTTTCTCATCATTTTCCACCACAAAAACTTGGAACTATATCTACCTTAGGACACAGAGCACGCTCTCTCTTGAATGAATCAGATGAACTACAAAAAGGAATAAATCACCTCACTCTTATTTTTAAACAAAATGGATACTCTGAAAAAACAATTAAAAAATTTCTTCTGGATCCTCCTAGGCAGTGTACAACAGAAACTATTAATTTTAAAAGGTAGCATCTCCATTCCATACATTAGCACAGTCTCTAAAAAATTAGCTAAAGTCCTTTAAAAATATAATATCAGGACGTTCTTCACCACACTTCCTAAAATCCGTTCTTTAATCAGTCATCCAAAGCCTACTCATCACAACCTAAAATATCCAGGTATATATAAATTATGGTGCGATTGCAATATCCCTTATTTTGGACAAACTAACAAATCTATTGAACAACGTATAGAAGAGCATAAGAGAGACATCTCTTACAATAGATCTCATGCAAACTGCGTTATCTAGTCATGTTCGTTTTTCAAATAATCCTAATGATGATCAACAAAGCCACTCCGTTTGCTGGGATAGATCAGAAAATATTTTTCGCTGTGATGATGAGTTTGAGAAAAAAATTGTAGAATCAAGGGAAATCCTGCTGAACCCTGTCCACTTGAACAACAACTTGAGTTATAATGGCTATCTGGGATGTTATAACATCCAAGTTATATTATAACATCCAATGTTATAACACACACACACACACACACACACACACACACACACACACACACACACACACACACACATATATATATATATATATATATATATGGATGTTTGTGATTATTTCATCAATTCTGTATGAGCTAATGGAAATATTGGATGTGAATGATATCGTCTTAAATATGTGTATAGGGTCCGCGTCTTTCTTTTTCTTCTATTCTTTTCTTTCTTTTACCCAGTGAGTGATAATGAAATATAACAGTGGCTTGTTATTAATGACAGGGTGCACAATATTTCTATTATTAATCGTATTATTTGACAAAAGAACTAAGTATTTGTGTGTGTGTGTGTGTATATATATATATATATATATATATGATTCAAAGCAGATTATGAATGATTCAGTATTTTTAATGTATTTCCATACTAAAATCCGGGTGCGAAATCTACAATATCCATCCTGACCTCCTATTAAGCAGCATATAAATGCTTATTCTATAAAATAGTGATAAATTAATTGACATTATTAAACCCTTTTCGCACTGCTTTTCTCCTGTATAAAATCATGTCGAAGAATACGGTGGTTTTGCATTTTTATTGAAAAGCGAAAAATTTGATTTTCAAAATAAGGCTTAAATGCCAAAGTTCTTTCAGTATTATTGATTCGCATAGTTCTGCCCAATAAAATAAAGTCTCGGTAGAAGTTAAATCGCAAACATGCGTGAAGAAAAGCGTTACCTTTTCCATCAACTGAACGTCTGTAGTTAAACTTTTAATAAAATGGCAGCAACTGTTCAAAATATTTTAATCGCGTGAATGAACGACTGACGTAATATTCACCAGCGCGAAATTCCTGATATTTAATAATTAGAATGACGCGTACATCACTCTCTCTTGCGCCACGTGATATCGCTAGGTTGTAAGATATTCGCAGCGATGTACTAAATATGTCAGCTTATTTGATTAACAGATGCTTTTAAAATGATGGAAATTATTGAGCATTTGCTATTGTAATCGTTTGAAGATAGCTCAGTATGGATTTCCAACTCGATGTTAACAAGGTCAGGGCGTGTCCAAGTTAGAAATATCTCGAGAGCCATTATTATGTGATGTATGTCTACTGCAGGTAATTGTAAATGCGATATTCTGGAGTTATTAATAGTGAAATGATGAGAAGTTAGTTGCAAACATAGTTTGTATTTTTTTTTCTTATAAGTAAAAAAGGAAACAAAATTGATGGGGACTGCGCTACTTTTATTTTTTTTTTAAAAATCAATCGACATCTACTTCAAACAGTATATTCTAGTAGACAAATAAAACGAATAAATGATGTGTATTGTTACTGATCTTTCGTTTTGCAAAACAAACTGAAAGAACCCCCCATAATTAACACTCATAATATAATAATGCGATAGCCTACGTTTATCTGATGACCAAAAGGTTTTGAATTTGAATCATAAGAATTTCAGTGCATTTTTAGTTTTGACAAAAATATGCTTATTCTAAGTGTTTTCCAGTGAATAAATTAAACCTGATGCATTATTTTCCTGTATTCTATAAGTAGTCGATAAATGAGTAATATCAACGTGCATATTAAGAATTTCAAATAAAGTGTGACAGATATCTATCATTTGATAACGTATTTTAGAATATTTTTAAAATACAAATAAAAATAACATATTCATTAAGTAGAGTTTAATACTATAACGATTCCCATGAAGTGTTTATTCGCAAATTTATTGCATTATGGAAACTTTACTACTACGAATTTTTTTTATATTCAACATAAAGACAATTTGATCAAGATATCTTCATAACACGAGAGAGGTTGTTATTATTGTCGTTTTGGATATACGACAAAAGTAACCGAAGCCAAGAGGCTGGTGTATTGTCTGTTATTGGCGTGTGTTCTTCTGATCAGTTTGCAGGATTTGAGAAAGGAAAACTCTGTCACCTCCTTATGAGACTGCCTACACCCCCTTCAGTTGAAACACGCCGAAAGGTTCTTCATAAATTATATATTTAGTTTAACCTTTATCCAAGTGTAAGCAAACAAAGTTTGCACCGGAAATATGTTCAGGACTGGGACAACTCGTAGCAAAAGTGGACTAAGTTCTGATCATTTGCCTTAGTATCCCATAATGCAAAGCACATCTCCTTGCAGACATGCATAATGCTATGCATTATTGGAAGGGTCATACGTGTCTGCCAGGAGGTATGCTTTGCATTATGGGATACTAAGGAAAGTGATCAGAACTCAGCCCACCTTTGCCACGAGTTGTCCCAGTCCTGAAGATACTTCAGGTGCAAACTTTGTTTGCTTACACTTGGATAAAGAATTAAACTAAATATATATAGTCTAACCAAGTGGAAAAACTTCCAACAAAGGTTCTTCATGTTCTAGTCTCACGCGAGTGCAACCCACATCTTTACGGCCGAAAGGTATCGCCAATACCGAAAGAGTCACCAACGTCCTCAGTGGAGCATCAAAATCGAAAATCATAAGATAGCACACTTTTGTTTACATCGATGGAAGCTCCAAAGGATGCATATCATGATTGAAAATACATCATTTCTAATATTATCAGTGACGATATTTTACAATAAAGAAGAGGCCTGCATTCGTGAATAAATTTGCGAGTGATTTTTACTAGAAACTAATTACTAGGCAATTCTGATTTTAGAGACTGTGTAGATCATTAAGTATTGACGGTGCCTACTGGATGGACAACACCTGCGTTCGAATATAGTGTGAACGCGAGGAAGTTTTATAAGTTTTTTTAACTGTTAGCCAGTCTCATAAGGGAGGATTAGAAGATTTTTTTTCCAGGAAACGTTTCATACCCTGAAAGAGACAAGCAGAGAAGAAGAAGAACGCTCTCTCTCTCTCTCTCTCTCTCTCTCTCTCTCTCACACACACACACACACATGCATTTTGGATAAAATATTCAATAGGTAGAGGACTAACAAATCAAAGTTATGGAAGCCAGGGACATTGTACTCCCCCACCTCTCTTGAGCCTTAAGGGAATGTACACATCGGTGTACATTCCCTTAAGACTTTTTGCTTAACTTTTTGCCTAATTGACTAACTTTTTGCCTTATTCGTAAAAATTTGTGTATCACATCTAATGCTGAAACATCGAAAAATGGATGTTATTTAATATTCCTTTATAAAATTTAATGTCGCAAATGTTTATAAAAATACATATTTTATATTAAACCACATCCATCTGCAAAGTTTTTCTTAGAATATGTTAGGGCAAAAGGGGAGAGAAGATACATTTATGCTTACTTGTTTTCCCTCTATGTTTTTTTACCCGCATCGATTTACAATGTTCTGGATACACATGAAAAGGTTTTCCTATTTAAATATGCATCATGGAAAGATAGCTGATATATAAAGTTAGATGTTTCCATTTTCATTTCATGAGCACGTGACCGTTTGTTGTATATCGCTGATTATTTAAGTCCGTTCAATTTGTTTATAGTAACAAACTTTAAAATCGAATGTGTTTCGGATGAATAATCCTTAAACTATTCCGCAGAGTGAAATTTCATTCTGAAAGATGAACTCCAAATAATACCAGCGAATCACGTTAAAAATCGACTTTGAGAGAGAGAGAGAGAGAGAGAAAAGAGAGAACGTAACTCAATGAATTCAATGTTTGTCCGGAAATCCACAGATAATAGCTTACTTCACTGTTAAGCAAACGCTCCCGGTTTTTATACAAAAATAACTCTGTTCACTCGAGGAATTCAAGAGGATAGAGAGAAAGAGAGAGAGAGAGAGAGAGAGAGAGAGAGAGAGAGAGAGAGAGAGAGAGAGAGAGAGAGAGAGAGAGAGAGAGAAAGAGTCAGCTGCTATTGTTCGGAGTTGTCCTGGTGCTATTTGCCACGTCTAACAAAATGACGCATTCTAAGTGCAACCAAATTGAAGCAAGCGTTTAACAACGCGAACTACTTCAACTGGGACGTGTGTTTATTGGAAGACTTCTCTTTAATCCGATTTTCAGATGTTCGGAAGATATAATACAAACTTAATGATCTGAGGGAAAGAGCTGACACTTCTTTTGAAAAGATCACTACTAGAACTTACAGGAAGTTCGTTATTTCTCTTTAATACCCCTTCTCTAATTTAGAGATTCTTTTTTATTTTAAACATTTCTGTGGACAAATGACGTCTCTCTCTCTCTCTGTAGTAAGAAAATTCAGAAAACTACAACAGAAGTTTACATTTTCTAAAATATTCTTTCCATTAATGAAAATCAATGATAAATAAAAATACTACCGAAAAAAACTAACAACATTTAATGGCACTTTTTTTATATTTTGACTCACTTTGGTGCTTCAATACCAATAAGGAAAATTCCAGAAACTACAGAAGAGAAGACCTTTAAGTTTAAATTTTATAAAATATTCTTGCTATGTGATAACCAAAAATACCAACAGGATAAAAATAATTGATGCGGAACTCTCTAATTATGAACACAAATAGCACTTTTTTTTCTAGACGGGGAAGGGAGAGAGAAAATAATATTATATTATCTGAATATTTTATTCATCATAAAATTATGAGATCATTACAGATAAAACAGAAGTTTTGTTTGCAACGGATTTTTTTCCGCTTTCCTTCCTAATGTCGAAATATGTTGATGAACAACTTCTGTTCCATTCAATGTAGATACCACCCTATCGAATTTATACCCTGGTTTAAATACGACAGGGGTCTAATTTGATTAAATTCGTTTCTAGTGTATAAATGAATAAGTAATTGTCTTCCTTTGACATCCTATTCATCACAGTTTTGCGATTATTACGTCCTAAAAGGTTCCTCAAATATTCCTTTAAGCTGCAGTCAGTTTCTTTTTAAGGAACCGACGCCATAGAGGGAGCAATATATGGAAAGCAAGAGGATGAGAAACCACATTGTTCTTCGTCCAAATCAGATAAACAGATAAACGAGTGTCAGTCGGTGTCAATGGAGAAGACACAAGTTTCGAGAATCTTCCCTTAACTACTTATGGAAACGTTTATAACATTGGTCAGGATTCCAATCTTTTATGATCAGTTCAAAGCTCGAAAACCTCAAATGATATTCATGATGTACAGATAAACTGAAACCAAAGTACTGTATTCTTAATGTCAGCTCATGAGTTTAATCCAATGCAATAAAAATCATGAATTTAAAGTACGAAAATAAAAATAAAAATTTATATAACTTGCATTTTAATTCATTCTGTGTTGGGATCAAATACGCGATTCAAAAATCTGTTTCTTCACTGCTACTTCATTTCCAAATACTACTTTGAACATTCGAGAGATCTTACCATCAGTTTTTAAATCGAGTTTTTTTTAAAGACGACTTGTTCCAAAACAGTTTGCCGTTTGACATTATTAATTTCGAAAACCGCAGTGCACGATAAACAACTGAGAACTTAAAACCACTTTACATGAAAATGCCTTTAACTACATGGGAAACATATGGAGGATACTCCTCTGTATCCACTTTTATACAATAATATTTGGTAGACTGAACAGAAAAGTATAAATTGTCATCAATGAGGTCTAGCAATGAGGGTGTTCAAATAGTTCATGATGTACAGATAAACTTAAAATATACATAGTATTTGTAACTATTTTATATAATAAACCAGAATTTAGTAATAATGAAAATCGCGAAGTCCGATGAGTTATTAAAATGGTCATCAGACTTTCTTCGAGTCCATGAAGGATTCATCACTGATACTGGGACATCAACCCTGCTCACACATTTCACTCAGCGAATATTGTGGCAACTTGAGAAGGATTACGAATCGTGTGCTGGTACTTTTGAAGAGACTGTTCGTTTAATACCAACTAAAATGTGTTTCTGATTCTGGTCAATTTTAAACCTTTAATAAGAATCGGACACCCTTCTCGAAATAATGGATGGTCCACAACTGCTCTTTATACATATAGTATAATTTAATTATTATTCTCCTTTGAAGAGCCATTCAACAGAATACAGTTTATATGATTTCGTATACTATGAAATCAATATTTTCAATAGACTTCATAGCAATCAATATTATTTTCATGCTATACATTTTTTAATAACGACAAGGTATTTAAAGAAAGCTAATTGTAATTTAAATCTACTAGACCATAAATGGGAGCTTATTGATTTATCGAGGAATCGAAGAATTCATTTTAATCGTTATACTTCTAAGACTTCATTCCGAAGCCATGAGGCTAGTAAATGAACTTTGGTTTAGTTCCAATGGCTAAACATAAATTACTACTTTTTATATATAACAAAAGTATTGTATTCTTAATGTTAGCTCATGATTTTAATCCAATGCAATAAAAATTATAAATTTAAAGTACAAAAATAAAAAGAAAATTTATATAACTTGCATTTTAATTCTTTCAACAAGAACAATTCAAAAAATAAAGTAAGAACTGGATAACGTTCTTTCTACCTCAAAATTCCACTAGAAAACATTCGTTCATGGTGGGTGGGATTACGATGAGATTTAAATAATCATTAATTTCCTAATATTTTTAATTCCACGTTCTAAGTTCCAACGGCAACATTGGAGATACGTTAAGGGAATGAGAAATTATATGAACAAGTTCACTTACTTGCAGACGACCTAACAGATTTCATTTCCAATGTGGTGTTCGGAGACAAACCTTAGAGTCCTGCATACTACGTCACTGGGGAATTGTAGTAAAATTCCCAATTCACTTAAAACAATTTTAAACTTGTCCATTAAAATTTTATCACTCCTTGAAATCTTTTGGACATTGGTAGAAAGTTCGTCACCTATCTTTATAGGCTATTACACACTAAGTAAAAGTGAATTTAGCATCTATTTGACGCAAAGGACGTTTATGAGCTATAATACAGTTATTATGAAAAATGTTATTATGGAAAATATCGAAGGAAAATGAAGTTGAAATTAAGTTCCTCATTCAGTTTATAGTCAAAAGATATAGAATAAAATCTGATGGGTTCGATATTGTATTTGATTATACAAACAAATAACTTTCTCTGCCTGAGCTCTGTTGAGATATGGACGTACGGATAATAAGCAATTAGGAATATAAATTATCCTTATAGTCCTTATAAAGAATGGCTTAAAGGGGCGAAGCAAGAATGCTTTTCATCTTCCCCGTTATCTGTAGAGGACAGTGTAGGGATTAGGTGTTATTGAGCTATTAAAGCTCTGATCATGGCAGGAGGGTAACAGCAATAGCCGAGTCTCAGTTAGAACTCATTGGCTACAGCACTGCCATCCATTACCCTCCAAGGGTATTCATATTCAGTGAACCATTTACCTAGGAATATAAATTCCTTATAAGGACTGGCTTGAAGGGGCGAAGCAATAATGCTTTTTATCTTCCCCGTTATCTGTGGAGGACAGTGTAGGGATAAGGTGTTATTGAGCTATTAAAGCTCAGATCATGGCAGGAGGGTAACAGCAATAGCCGAGGCTCAGTTAAAACTTCATTGGCTACAGCATTGCTCTAGGAATCTTCCCCGTTATCTGTAGAGGACAGTGTAGGGATAACGTGTTATTGAGTTATTAAAGCTCTGATCATGGCAGGAGGGTAACAGCAATGCCGAGCCTCAGTTAGAACTTCATTGGCTACAGCATTGCTCTAGGAATATAAATTCAGTGTCAACTATAATATAAGTGATATAATAATAATAATAAAATTAGGTGTTCTTTAAAAATGCAATTTTTCTGCCGAATACATCTTATAATTTTAACGATCCTATAAGAATCTTCAAATAAATATGGGTTTGTTAAAATATTTATAAATATATTAACAATTTAAATGTATGTACATCAGCTATATTAATAAGTAGGCTTTAAAATGCAATAAATGTAATTTATTAATAACGCCAATGAATTTTAAATAGTTTATGCATAAATGTATTTACTCATTGGATTTATTAATACATTTAATTAATAAATATATTAGAATATATTAATAAAATGAGCTATGTAGGTTAGTGGTACCCTTTCATGGCTAACTAAAACATCGCCTATTATCTGGTGTACGTGATAATGCGCTCGGCCTCGACGATGGCAGAGGCTGGCTGCCTTCATGCACTCAAAGAAACAATTGTATTTTGACTTCAAATGTTTCCTGTTTCATCCAGGCTAAGTTTGGATCTCAAACGTCTAATTTCTAAGGGACTTTCAATTGGAAATATCTGCTTTATGAGCACATTCGGAATCTATAAATAATTATAACGATTTGTAACTAGAACTGACTTAGTCAAACGCAGTAGGTATTTCTTTTTCTGTTTTTTAATTTTATTTTAATTTTATTTTTTCCCAGTTTTCTTTTTCTCTTTTTTTCTTTTTCTTTTTTTTTTTTTTGAAAAACTTTGGTTTCGTTCTAAAAAATAAACCAGCCAGTGAACACACAGAATTTATAGACGATATGCTCGAATTATCTCACCTGCCTCGGCCTTTATTATAAATCATCCAATCCACACAGTTTACAAGAATATATGATCTTTTGCTTTCTTTTTATATGCATAATAGATTTAGGACGTTTCATGTTCAAGTAAGACACGGAAATAATGTCTAAAAAACTTTTATTTCGAAGACGCTCTTTTACCCGGAAATAAAGACAAAACTATTGTTGGATACAAAATGAAAGATTACCAACTGAGTGAAAGGTTAACACGTATCGATTGCTGGATGAAATATTTATTTGATTCTATTTTTGTGATGCGCTATGAAAATTCATGAGATTTCTGACGTCACGCTTTCGAAGGTAGTTACTACGTGAAGGACCTATAAAGCACTCATTTGGAGCAGATGCTAATAAAAGGGTATCATTATATTACCGTATTAATAATATCCCATTTGAAAAAAAAAAATGAATATGAAACTTACTCCATAAAAAGCTGTAAATTAAAATGCTCGTTCGTATATCAAGAAATAAGCAAAGTCGAATTTAATTTATTTACTGGTTTCTACAATCTCATTAGGAAAACCATTTTCTTCATCGCATTTTATTGTATAGTGACAACATTCAATATTACAGTTGAAACTATGACCGTTTTGAAAATGTAACCAAAAAAGTACATCCTTCTGGCTAATTTTGCTATTGAAATCATCTAATGCAGTGTTTCAACCTGATTATTGTTTATTATAGTGTTTACTATCGATTGATGTTAGTAGGAATCGTAATCATTAACGATTAACATTTCTGGCATAAAGGGTGAAGCAAAATGCTTTTCACACTCCCCGCTATCTGATAGGGAAACAGTGAGTGGAAAGATATATGAGCCAATTCTCGACCTGAGCGGGCTCGAAGATTAAACATCAGGATTGGAGTTTAATATGGCTTTTGGTCTTTTATGTTTGAAGTAATCCGTTGCTTCGTAATTTGCAGTTAGTTGAACCAATTTGTTGGAGTGTACAGATGCTTTTGAAAAGAAATTTGTTGCTATAGTTTGCAGGAAAGCATCTGTATTCTCACAGCCGCAAAACCAAGCGTTGGAAGAACGCGCGAAGTAACAGCAATTTTTAGTTTTATAGTACACTAATAAAATGGGAAAAGGAGTGTCAAGAACTCACTTTCCCACAGAGCGAAAACCTCCCTCCCTAAAATACCATACATCCATCACTGGTTCGTAGCGGGTGGGGCCTACTTCCATCAGACCTCGTGCATTTTTCATGCAGAGGGGGAGACAGTAGGTTTCAAACTGCGTCAACTCCAGTGCAATGTGAGTTTCCTGAAAAACCTTATATTAAATAAAATTCAACCAAGTACAGCAGCCTAAAATAATACGTCCTTTGTATAGGTGAAATGGGCTCTAAAAATAAGACGACCCCGAAAGATCGCCTAACTCAGCGTTGTTCCGCTCAGCGACTGGCTCACCCCATCACCGAGAAAAATTTCTCAGCATTAGCAGGCTCACCCCACCACCAAGCAGAGCCATAATCTCAGCGGTGGCCCCACTCAGAGTGGGGCCACCGCTGAGATTATGGCAAAAACCTACCCCCAAGCAGAGCCTCTCAAATCAGAGCCAGAGTAGCACCGGTTTCGACCTTATTGTATTGAAGTATTGTCAGTGGGAGCCTGACCCAGAAGTGGTACGTCCAGTCACATCAAAAGTTAATCACCGAATTCAAATCGTAATCATTTCATTTTTTTGAATAAAAAAAAAAATCAGCTAACGCCTTTTTATTCCCGTATACGGGGAGTAGGCGAGGCCATTTAGCCCTATCTAACTTTTGGGGACTGAGTGGGCAGTTCAATCCCCACTGGTACCCAATCAGAGACAGATGGCCCAAAGCTATCACTAATTCAGCGGTACGCAGTGAAGAAAGACGGCTCAAATGTGCCGCCATCTCGTGGTCCCTAACCCTAACACAATATATTTAATGTCTGAAATAACGTGGGTTCTACGGTCGATTTTCTTGAGTTTACAGGACGAAAAACCCGATTTTCCGGGAGGAAAAACCTGCTTGCCCGTGCCAGAGATCGACTAACTCGGGAACCGGTCGAAAAAAGGCTTAGAAAAATTTCCTCTAGTCGCCGACTAGAAACCAAGTCTTCCTTCGTGCGGCCAAGCGCCGTGGTTGGCAAACGCCACATCCACTGAGCTACACAGGCTCCTTTGAATAAAAAGCAGTTTATAATTAAAAATAAAAGGTGTTGCAGATAGAACTAGTTTAAGGATAAAAATTATTTCATATAGTAAATTCTCTCAAGTAAGCTGATGAAATATTAGATAGTCCATACAATTATTTACAAATAACACAAAATAATGTCATTTAAAGCTTAATTTTGTATTTCAAGAACGATTGATATCTGAAACAATGTTACGTTTGTTACGTTATGCAGAAAACTCCACCGAGTAGCGGTACTTTTGCTGAGTTTGTCAAAAAGTTATAATGAGCTTTGTTAAATTTCATACGATCAAAGCAGCGTTACTGTCATCTTATTGTGATACGTTTTACACATTTCTCCATGCAAATCGTCTGATTGAAACAAGAATTGGAAATGGCTCACATAATTTATAAGGACTCCAAATACCAAATACTAAAAAAAACCTCTTACATTTAAGTGCTTATACAGTTTATGAAACGGAGCTAAATTTCAAGAATAAAAACCATCCCTTATTTCGTAAATATAAAGAAAATGTACATTCCTAATTTCGTTACAAGTTTCGCTTTGTGACTTTATTTTTGCCGAATTACTTGGGCTACGCAGATCTGACTGAATTTCCTTCATATTGAATTTTGAAGATTAGTTACTTAGCAACAGTACGGCTTCTTTGTATACACTGTAAAGTTTGAAGCCTTCCTTTGCTTTAGTAATTGAATTTTAACATCGTCATTATTATGACCTTTAAGTAGATGCAACTGTGTATTTCAGGTGCACTGTATTATTGGGCAAATTATATGTAATAAATAATTATATGTTATATATATATATATATATATATATATATATATATATATATGTTAAAGATACCAAGCTATTTTAAACCTGGTTTTACTCCATTTCCCAAGTAAGCAAACAGACAAACAAGTCAAGTTTACGCCTGCCAGTGTTGCAAGTCTAGCTGATCAGCTAGACTTGCAACACTTGCAGGCGCAAACTTGACTTGTTTGTCTGTTTGCTTACTTGGGAAATGGAGTAAAACCAGGTTTAAAATAGCTTGGTATATTTAACATTTATTATACCCAAGGTAAAATACTTTCTATATATATATATATGGTTTGGTCTCTAAAAGAGAGTCTAGCTCTTAAATCACCCTTGGTACTAATATACTATTGCTTTATAACTTTTCGTGAATGGAATTCACATAAAAATGCGGCATTTTCCATGCGGAGACATTTTTCACATGCGTGTTATTTAGGAACATTAAGAGAAATGGCGACAGCGATACGATCAATATTGCATTTTTATTAAGATATAAACCTCTCCGCCTACATGACAGCATTAGTCTACACTGTAAACTTTCCAAGCGTTTCCGCCAAATTATTATCATAAATTACGATCATCACTTCACCTGTGGTCTAGCACTGTTCAAACAATGGCTTTTGCTCCTGCGTGACTCATGCATGTTAACTCATCTAACAAGAATACTTCACATTGTTTTCTGTGAACATTTGCTTGACGTCCCATTTTGGCATTTTCTTTCAACAATTGCGGTCCTACAAAGGACACACTATGGTGTCCTTTGACTAAAGAAGTCAAAGGACACCATAGTGTGAGGAATAAACAGCCTGCATCAACAAGTTGTAAATTTCGGGACCGAAATTCATCGCAGCGAAAGGACCTCCTTTCGCTGCGATGACTGTAGAAATCCTACGGGACATATTTTCCACAAGCGTATGATGGGAATGTATTGGAATTTTTTCCTGTAGATATGTAATGAGGTCCTGGATATTGTATTGTTGTGGAGCGGATGTCCCTTAATCTCATCAGGCGTTCCAGTTCATCTCACAGATGTTCAATGGATTAAACTTTGGGTTCTGTGAAGGTCAGTCGAGTTTGGTGACGTTCATGTCCACAAATCTCGCTGTTACAGCAGTAGTCTGATGACTAGTTCATTGTCCAAAATGTTGAGATACCTCTCGGAGTTCAATGCTCGTGGAACTAGAAACAGAGGTCAGAGGCCAAACGAGAAAAAATAGGATCATACCATACCATTACACTAGTACCTCCAGAGTTCATCGTTAGGGTTACATACCCTAGTAAGAAACGTTCACTAGGCATCTGCCACACCTACACCGGTCCATCCACTCGGGAAGAGTGTAGTGTAGTGTGTTACGTCGCTCCATAACACAGCTTTCCAAGCTTCCACGTCCCGCTGTACACGCTCTTTGCACCACTGAAGACGACGCTGCATATTGGTTCGGGTAATGTGGGGTTTACATATTGCGGTCCTACCTTGGAAACCCATGTTTTGATCCTCAGTTTTGATCCTCAATTTTTCAGTTTTGAAAACCCAAGGTAGGACCATGGGTTTCCAAGGTCCTACCTTGGAAACCCATGTTTTGATCCTCAGTTTTGAATGCGACAGGTAATACAAATCCTCAGATTTGTATTACCTGTCGGCAATAGACTGAAGTTCTGGATTTTTACATATTATCCTTCATAGCATCCTACGATCGCGTTCGGTGAGTGTGCTAGGTCGCCAACTGCGGGTAGCACTTGCAGATCACTTCGTGCTCTTCCATCTCAGTATGATATCACTGATTGTTGACCTGGGGTTCCCATTTTGTCAACAGTTTGCCGAACAGTCTGCCTTGCAAAATGGCATCCTATCATAATGCCTCTTTCAAACTCCGTCAGTTCCCTTCTTGCAGCCATTTCTCCCCAACCCAATTTCACTGACTTGAGAGCATCATATTCCTCCAATTTATCCCGCTATAAACACGTGACTCGTTACATGGCACGATGCACCTTGCCCATGGGGGAGGGTGTCCGTTGACTTCTTTTAAAGCAGTATATATAGATGTATAAATAATTTTAACAACAAGTTTTGAGGGCTTTTCAGAATGTCAGATATTTAAAGGCTTTCCAAATATATTCGGAAGCATTTTATAAAAATTGAAATTCTAGTTCTCATAAGAATAATTAGCTGGGGGAAGAATACTGCAGAGGGTCATACTCATTAATTCAATTCATTTATTGAGTAAAGAATGGAAGAGATAAAGTTAGAATATAATGTCATATTATGCAAACTTTAGAAGTAATTCAGAGCCAATTAAAACATGAAATGATGTATTTGTAAACGTTTTATTATTATGGATGTCATTTGCCTGATTTCAAAGCTGTACGGTGTGCGAAACATGCACATTTTCATACTGTATTCAGACAATAGCAGAAAGAGTTTATACATCGTCTCTCGCTCGCTCTTTCTTGTTCCTTAAGTACAATTTAGTTATTGTAGCAACTGAGAAGTGTTTTGGCGCTAGTTTCTATTACAGATGATGAATAAAAGAGCAGCACGTAACACCGGTTATTTAAAATGAACTACCCACTGTGAATATTTCATTCTTGGAAACCACCAGATGTGCATGGAGAAAAGAAAAGTGTTAGTGCCCTTTGTTCACGGTTCAGGTAGGAAACTCATCATTACCATCTGTTCTTCCTCCATAGATTCATGGTTCAGACTAATATACGGACTGCCAAGGCTAACTACTTGCTTCATAGCAAAACAACTCTTCGCCTCCAACTGATAATGTTAACAACAGTATAGAAATATATGGCAGGTGCCTTTTCGTTGATTTGTTTGGCTATGTAGCTGGATAAACCTCGCTGCATGAAGGAACAACATAAAAATTATTCATATTTAGTTATATTATTGAAGGAGCAACATATTTGGAAGTAACTAGCCAGAAATTTACGACGATGATAACGGAAGCTTATTGACTCTACTGCTAATTAATGTTATTGCAGTGTTTTGATTAATAGCTTGGTAGGGTGTTAATGTGAGCTATCTATAATAGCTTAGGCCTCTTGGGAAAAGAGATCACAATATAATTAAATGGTAGCTTAGTGAACTTCCGCGGAGAGGCACAATTAGCCATTTAATGTGTAATTATAGTTAGAAGTATGAGAGAATAGACTTCATACAGCGGACGAAAAATTTTTTTTTTTCATAAACAAATTAACCGAAGATTAATCAGGTGTTCTGTTCTCAAAACAGCCATAAGAGCATCTTGTGGTTGCTGAAAACTCATCATCCAGTAAAGCAATTTAAAAGAAAATTATTTATTTTCATAATAGAAATAATAATTATAAAAATAATTAAATGGATGTAGATTATGCACAGCTAAAAATTAAATTCATTTGGAAAACAACGATAAATGCAATGAATAGCAGATTAATTGCGTGTTGGAAATATTTCATGGGAGAAATATTCATCACATGTCACCCCTGTGAACTCCGTAACTCAGTCAGGACGGATGATGCGCTTGTTTAAAAAGACCTAAGTTCGAATCCTGTCTAAGACGCAAAGAAACATTTATGAGGGTGAGTCAACCAGTCTCATAGTCGGGTGTTTCCGGTCTTTCCAACCAATAAAAAAGTTTTCCAACAAGAAAATCTGTCAGAAGAATAGCGAAATAATGCAGATATAAAAGATTACAAAATTATCCTATTCTATCGGATCTGGTTTCGAAGGCCTGTGGCTCTACGGGTGCATTCTGTTTTATGCTTAAGCGTAAAACAGAATACACAAGTGATCATCATCAATACTTCTAACAGTTATTTAAGCGCTAATGGCTTTCCACATAGCTTAGAATTCGTACTCGTAATTCAAGGATAAAGCCGTTAGCCCTGTATCTATAAGAATTATTTGCCTGTAAATTGTGTGTGTTCTCCTAGCCGGTTTGCCTGATTGCAGGAAGAAAAACCCTAGCTTATAGGAGAAAATTCTGCTACTCCACTGAGATTAGCTAACTTACCTTCAGTTAGATCGCAAATATTACCGATAATTATTTTCAGCTTTGAGTGTTTTTAAGACGAACTTCGATTAGAAGGCGGTGATTTCAAATAAGTCAAAGAGGGAGAAGGGGGAGCCAGAGAGAGAGAGAGAGAGAGAGAGAGAGAGAGAGAGAGAGAGAGAGAGAGAGAGAGAGAGGGGGGGGGATTAATAACACATCAAAAGGTACTATAACAATAACTGAACTATTTTTATAACCTTCGTTTATCAGCTAAGGCAGTTTTCTCTATTGCGGAACATTTTTCTGGGAGTTAATCTGTTAAGTCCAGATTGCACATGATGGATCACTCATAAGATTAACAGCAACAACAAAAATAAATCTTTAGATTCTTTGCAGATAAATAGATTCCAATTTTGGTATCCAATTAAATCGCTGTTAATACGTTATTCCAGTAACACACGCACACACAGTGTCACAAAAACCTGTTTCCTTTCCCAAGAGGCTTATCTGAATGATCAATTAGGTATATCGCAGCTGTAAGTTAACTTCTACTGTTTCGTACAGGGGAGGTTTTATAAAGTAGCTACATGATCGACATTAGCCTCCTCGGCATTATTAAAAAGGCTCAAAGAGGATAACATATTCCAATAAGAGCTGTCTGTTTATCCTTTTTTTTATTATTTTTCACTAAAAGTCATTAGAAAAATTATGCGTTTTCCCATGCCTTCTAAAACATTTAGAAATATAGGAGGAGCTAAAGAACAATAGTTGATTAACGTATTTTAGTTAACATTAAAATAATTTAAATGTCATTTTTCTTTTATAATTTTAATACCTTTCAACTTTTAATGCATGACTTCAAAACATCTCCCGTCCCAGCCTATCCCATCTTTCTTTCGTGTAAGGTTAATGGCTACTCGAGTACAAATAACCCGACTTCTTAAAACCCTATTTACTTATCATGATAGGAAGAACGGTTAATCTTATCTGCATTATCTGTGCTCTGCACGTGTTCTGGTGATGTCTTTCAGGATAAAACAAAATGGCTGTCTGTGACCACAATATTCTTCAGTCCAAAAAGATGCTTGCGCAGGGATAGTTATCCTACGAAGCTAGTATAACTTGAAGGCTAAGTCTGAGTTTGTGTTCAGAAGTTAGTTTGTAAGTTTTTCGGGAGGAGTTGGTAAATAATCTATTTCTGGAGAAACCACCGTGTAATTTCGGAATGTATCAAATAACTTTATGATATAGTACCAATAAGTGAAACACAAGAGCATCCCATTAGTATTTTCATTTTTTTGTTAAGATCTCGTGCATTTTATAACTGAAAGAAAAGAAAAAAGACATTAATTGTTGAATACTCAAGTATATTCTGCTGCATTTCACTAACTCTGCCATCATATACGAATAATATCATCGTTGTTTGTAGATAGTAAAGAAAACATGTTGGGAATTGCATTGCAAGATAATTTATATTTTAAATTATTCAAAAATTATTGAAGTTTTTTTTCCTGAACGTTATTGTTCTGTAATAGTTCCTGACAATTACTGTACGTGAATGGGAAATTCTTGCCTTCCACTCCCTTTCCGATACAAAACATACATAAATAATTTTCCTGTTCAATATATTCAGAACTATTCATCGAGCAATAACTGAAGGAATTGCAATCCTTGCCTTGAATGTGATAAAATCCACAGCATGTCTATCGAGATCCTCGATGGCTCGAAGAAGCATCCTAACAGAGTTGAATGATACCAGTAACAACCTGACTTAAAGATACAGAATTCCTGGTATAGCTGATGAAATAAGCCTGTAATCCAGACTGACGCCTTAAAGCGAATGACCAGTGAATGGACAATGTACTCGAATCTACTTAGTAAGCTGTGTTGCTCAAGTTACGCTCTTAATTCAGCAATGTGGGCTCTTATTGATGTATGTCTCATGAAAATTAATGCGAGTGGTTCACACTTTGTTTACTCTGCTTCCAAATGTGTTTGTGTTTAGATTTTACCCTGTTTATTATTGCAATACAGAGTTTCCTTAATCCCAGAATTTGGATCCTTGATTCAGCATGGTTTGTTTAAGTCGACAAACATTATTTGGATTAGTGATTTCCAGAAGACTGAATTAACTAATTTGTTGGACGGAAAGGAATAGACACACATACACACACACAAACAGAGAGAGAGAGAGAGAGAGAGAGAGAGAGGCAAACGAATAAATCACATTATGTGCGCAACTGCCTTTTGCGGTATAAAAACTATCTTTAAATGTATATATACGATCGTCCGAATCTGTGCAGCTTTTACTTTAAACTCTCAATTTAAAAACAAGTTGATTGTGATGGTACGGATCGTACTCTGACTTCGTATTTTATTAATATATTTTATTATTATTTATATAATTATGCTTTTACTTCTTTTCGTATCTAAATTCCTTCAGATACGATTGTCCAAAATAATGGCAGATTTAGAATGTTTGATAAGGAAGAATTTAAGGATATGAGACGAGTATGTTTTCATTATTATATGCAGTTGTATTCAGGCTGGTTTGTCTATATGGAGAAGGAATATCCTCAATTTTAGATAGGGAAAAGGTCCTGCAACTATCGAATGAGACTAAATCATATCCATTTCCACTTGAGAAAGAAAAACAACTTGTAAATTTTTGCTTCCATGGTGCGATGTTCGAAACGAGGTCTTTTAACCACCAAAGAATATTCGTTTTTTTTAATTGTGCAACACACAAAAACAATCTTCTAAAGTATTGATATGAAAGTTCATTATAAGCGGCCATACTATTAACATGAAGCGACAACTTAACTCTCATGAACGTGGGTTCTTTCAACACGGGACAGTTTTAAATACATTTTCAAGAGCAATTCACTAGGATTATTGTTACAAACAAAATCATGAAATCTTCCTTCTTCAGATTGTTTTTTACAAGTAACGGCTATAGAAAAAAATTACTAACCGATCGTGAAACAACTTAGAATAACGATTTGAGAGTGAAACCATAAAAAGGATTCTAAAATCTCTTCGGGTTCTATGACTACTTCATCCGCGTGTTTTCTGTACTATTTATCTTTTTGCGCTGTCGCAGGTGATAATCTCTTTTATCCTTGAACTGCTAACCTTTGAAGGAAAAAAAAGTAATTGAACGTTTGAAAGAAGCTTGTCTTTCATTATTAACTTCTTTAGACTTCTGATCCCAAAATCCTCGGTGGCAAGTTGCCTAAAGTCGAGGAAATCGAAAAACAGGAGTGTTTCGTTAGAGAGGAAAATTATCGCATATTGACCCGGGGATAAAGAAAACTATCTCCAAGGCAGTGATTCGTTTTGTAATGTGTACTTAATAATGCTATTGAGAAAGAAAGAAGGGGTAGTACAGAGTATTATTGTTTGTCACATGCATATTTTTCATGCTGTAGATATCATATGTGATAATTGTTCACGATTTTAATCTTAGAAATATTAATAATAATGTTTAAAATAACAGCTTTTTTTAAAAATAACTTTTAAAATAATATTCTTAAAATGTTCTTAAAATTATTTTAAAACGATGCTTTTTAAAATAATGTTTTTGTAATATTTTTAAAACTGTTTTGAACACAATGTGTAAAATAATGTCTAAAGAATATTTTGTTTTATTTTCGGGCAATTTTAAGACTTTAGGAAGTGCTTTAACCCTCGTTAGATTCTACGCTTTGTTAGAGGAAGTGTAGTTGGCTGATCATATTTGCTTTTTGGTGGCAACTCTTTTTCTAGCAGAGTTGTTAAAAGATTTAATTATTATGGAGAATGTAAGCAGTTTTTAATAGGAGGTACATTAGAAATGAAATAAGATTGTGTGTCTGGGACAGATATGGTGTATTTTTATATAAGAAAATTGATCGTTGAATCCCATCGTCTAGAATGTCTGAGAGAAATCAAGAAGCTTTAGTGTTTTATCTTTAAATTTTCTCCTTTTTAGACTCAATCACAATCATACATTTTTTCAGGTCCGTTTTCTATATTAGTATGACCTAACAAGGTTAATCGCAATCCAGTTCAATTAAAATACAGTGAACAGTATATTGTTTTTATGATGGGGTGAGATAACCAAGGTTATTGGGAAAATCACACGGGTTTCTTGTGGGAAAATAACAGCCAATTACAACAAACTCTGATTATTCTTAGACTTTGTTTAGTAGATTAATAGCATCAGTTTTCCTTCCAACACTGTTGAAAAAAGTCCATATCACAGGAATTTGTAATTTGCTATTCCAGTCTGAAAATTAGTAAACTGGGTTAGTCTCATTTTTGTAATATAAGGTTTATTCGGAATATTTCGCTAATGTTCATTAAACATATTTGAAAAATTTAATGTACATTTTAATATTTAGATGGAAGCGTTAGGGGTTTTAATCATATTTTCATATCCATCTTCTTCTTATTTTTTTTCATATGAAAGAAACAGCTTAAATGAATCGAGCAGAAATGCGAAACGACAGCTCTAAGAGTAACATTATTGCTGTAGCGACACGTCAAGCGAAATTTTAATTATTCAGGAATGCAAGACTGAAACATCAACAATAAACTATGTTTCATTGTCACAGTGATCTGCTTTAGGCGTACCTCATTAATATAGTCTTGCAGTTTTCATTATATCTTTCTCTTGATTCCCAGTTGACGCGGTAATCGCTTGCATACTAAAGTTATGAATAATTGAAATACTGTTTCCCAAGTGTGTTTTGCATTCATACTTTATATAATTTTATTTATTCTGTCTGGTAACTCCCAATCTTCTTCTTTGCTTCCGCCACTCTTCGCTCAAATGGAAAATTGTCTGTCTAACGACTCCATTTAGAATTTCATAAAAACACGCAAAATGGAGATGGATATTTTGTTGTACTGTGCAACCGTAGTAAGATTTGATAATGTAAACAAGTTTACATTTGTAATTCTGTAGAGGGAATAGTATAATAAATAATAAAACTTATGGCATATTAAGCTTATAAAATTGTATAACTAACTGTATTAATAATGACAAAACAGATTGTTATCACTTAGCAATGTGATAAAAACCAACTAAACCAAAAATATAGAGCAAAGAAGCCAAAAAATAAGTTTGGTAAGACAACAAGTCTTTTAACAATCTCATCAGACATCTTGAATAGTATCATATCGGAGAGAGTGCTTTGAATAACTTTAGTAATGAAACTTGAACGCATACGGTAGTATTTGTTTTCGTAAAAACCGAAATACTCAATGCAATACGCAATTCGAGTGCAAACATTTTGAAACTCGTACTGTATGCAACTAAATAATTATGAGATTGTGTTAAGCGCTCTCTTATAAGACTGTGTTTATTTAACATGTGAATTCACCATAGTGTAGTAATTTCGACCGTCAACCAGTAGTGGGGTGGGGTTGAGACTGATTTGACGAGAGATGTTTTTATTGATTTCAGTTATACTTGAACAGATTTACTCTCAAAACGATGTCAAATTACAATAACCTCTTCCTGGTTTAATGATTAAGTTTGGCTTCGAAATCGTTGTTAAAATTTGTGTTTCAATTCGTCCATTTAATTACGAAATCAGGCGAAAAAATCGATGTCTATATGCAAATGTTGAAAATACAATGAAAATTTAAATATAATACAATGCAAATGTTGAAAATAGTTCACTTGTTGGATGTAATTGTACAAGAAACGCACTTTGTGCTATTAGGAAATGTACCTGGTATATCTGAACAAATATTTATTTATTTATTCACCATACGATGCCCATTATGTTGGGCGTGAAATACAACCAGGTGTTCTTTAATGGACACCTTTCAAGCTTCTATACATGAAGCATGAAAGCCATATCAGTTATAAGCTGTTGGAAGATATATTACATTGGTACTTTATAGATACTTGTGATCTTTTTATATAGTACTTGAATGTAGAAAATGTAAGATATTCCTTGTGGAATTTCGCTGCGTATATAAATATGCAATTTTTGGTCTGTAGGAAACTTTCATGATATCTGCACAATATGCTAACACAAAGCGCAAATAGGAATCTTATTTAGAATTATTTGCGATGATCTTTCTCATGATGCAGTATATTAAAAGCGTATTTAATAAATGATAGTCAATCTTAAGTTTAATTTGTAATTATTCACTCTAGATAAGCTGGGTTTCTCTGCAGAGCTCACTGTTAAATGGTAGAAATGCTTTACAGTGTACATGAGGTACTTGATAGGAAAATGAGTCAACAGGTGCTTACTGAGAATCTCATTAATTTTTTTTAAGGTTCCAAGGTTTCCGATTTTTTTTTTTTTTGCGAACAAGAGAATAGTTAACCTAGAAAATAATTTCGGAGGATACTTTCTTTTTGTCACGTTTTTCTGCTAATTAGTAAGTGCCTGGTGTTGTGAGAAATATAAGAAATTCTTACTGGTCTGGACTATTTATTAGGAACTTTTAATGAAGCATGGCTCCATTCTCCATAGAGAATTATATAAAGATAGAAAATCATTTATAATTCAAATTATATTCTGTTGTGTGAAAAGAAGTAATATGATATGCACTGGAAATTGTGTGATCTATCGCTTGTTTAATTCGCAGTGATTGAAGTCCTTAACGAGAAATATTAATCAAGTAAAATAAAGGTAATAATAGAATATAAAATATTCGATTGAAGTTTTGAATTCTGATATAATGCAGCTGAAAAAGCATTAACTTCTATATACATAAGACAACGATATACCAGACAAAAATAAGAATAATATTCGTATTCCAATATTTACTTACATATCGATTGAAAGCGACTTTCAAAATATTAATTTTATCGATTCTTTTTAATATCGTGGATATTGCAATTAGTTTTTCATCTAATTAGATAATATAGTTTAATTTAAGAAGGTGTTCGATATTTCTGATTTAATTATAATTTAAAATGATTAAATTCTACAACAGGAAAAGTTATCTGTTTTGTTCGCTGAAATATTTCCGAATGCAATATAACCCTTTTCACGAGTAATTCAGTGCTCAATTAGTGATCATTTATAAAGTAAGTTCCAAGCAGCAATTCAATGCCAGATTTTATTTCACGATTTTATTCAGTGTAACTAAGTTTACTTGCAACATATTCACTCGCCTGATTTTAGCACTTCAAATTTTAATATTTTTCCAGTCCTATTGATAATATTTGATAAGGTGATTATATATAATAGTGATTAAAAAATATGGATCATTATCCGATACCCGGCCTTTTGCCTAAAATTAATAACAGAGAAAAGAAGAGAATACAATTTAGAAACACATATTGCATTTATTGACTTTGAAAAAGCATTTGACAAAGTTAAAAGAAACATATTATTTAACATATTAAAAGAAAGACAAATACCAAATAATATCCTAAAAGCTATCACAAGTATATATGAAAATAATCAAATAAAAATAAGATTAAATCACGAGCTATCATATAAAAGAGAGATAAACCAAGGGGTCCGACAGGGATGTCCCCTCTCAGCAACTCTTTTTAATATCTACTTAAATGAAATAATAATAAAATGGAATAAAAATTTACATCAAGGAATTAAACTTTCTCCTACAGTGAACTTAAACACTCTCCTTTTTGCCGACGACCAAATAATAATTAAAAATTCTGAAGATAACTTACAGAAAGCTATTTTAAACCTAAATGAGATATCCAAAGATTATGGTATGATAATATCAACGGAAAAATCAAAAACTATGGCCTTTAAAGGACAAGATCCAGCAAGAACTAAAATAGTATTAGATAACAAGATCTTAGAACAGGTGAATTCATTTAACTACCTAGGATGTATGATCACTTATGAAAATGAAAAAGATATAAACATAAAAATTGCAAAATATTTAAAAATAACAGGTGTAATTAACTCTATATTTAAACCAAACCTAGTTCAAAAACAAATCAGACTAAAAGTATACAATATATTAGCTCTACCAGTCTTAATGTATGGAAACGAAATGTGGACAATAAAACAAAAAGACAAACAAAGATTGACGGCAGCAAAAATACTTTTCAACTATTCTCATAAACTATGAGAAAAGTTGCAAAGTATACCCTATTTGATCAAAAAAAAATGAAGAAATTATGAAAGAATTAAAAACCAAGAACCAGTAATAGAAAAAATTAAAAAATATAAACATAAATGGATGGAACACGTTAAAAGAATGAAAACAGAAAGATTACCAAAACAAGCCTTAAAGTACAAGCCATTAGGAAAAAAAAAACCAGGACGTCCTCTTAAACGATTCAACGATGACTTCTAATAGGAACAGGCCATGCTAGGCCTAAATCCTTGATACGCATGATGATGATTATCTGATACAATGGACCCATCTTGGAAATTAACACATGAAAAAAATCATAAATATAACATACAATTATTAATCGTAGATAACTTTAAATAACGATCCGAAATTTAAATTCCATACAGTATAGTTCATCCTAAATATTTACGCATCGCGCAAATTGACCTAAAATTATAAACACACCAAAATAATGTCAGTTCTATATAGAGGACGTTATATCCATCCATGCATTTCCCATCCGTCCAAGATGGATTGAGTTCCGTGATTAGGAGCTTTAGGTAATTTAATGCAGCTAATTCCTCTGCTGCCAACCTCTATGGCTAAGTATTTTATGTCTGTAGATCTGTGTGTTCATGGGACGGTTTGCCTGTTCTGAGGGAAGAAAAACCTGAGTTTCCGGATGAAAAAACTATCTACCACCGTCTGAGACTGGCTAACTCATCATTTGAAAAAAAGACCTGATAAGATTCCTCACATGGTTGACGGGGATCGAACCCTAGTATTTTCAACGAATGTGCTCATTTATACCAAATGAGCTAAGGGGCGCAAGTTATTAATGTGTTCTTTTATTCCTAGCGTATACTCCAATTACATCACGGATATGTCACATGTTTTGCTATAACTTCAATAAAAATTGATGGATAATCAAGACATAATATAATGTTCCATTTCCACATGAAATATGTTATTGTTAATTAATCTAAACAAAATTTGAAAGGGAGTTATCAAGCATTCCAAGCATACACGGCTCTACTCCTTTAGATTTGTATACTAATTTCCTTGCGGCAAATTGAGAGTTATACACTGGCATTTTCATACAACTAATTGATATTCCAACTAAAGCCAGACAATTATGATAAGTTATGTTCTTCTTATGTGTAAACAGCTCACAACAGATCAAATAAAATAACCCTTTAAAAGGTGAAATAAAGCTCATCATATCTAAACCATTCTGTATAATGAGGCTCTTTATACAATGATAAGCTGAATTCTCTCTATTTTTTTCTCTCGGAGGATTGGCGGTATGGAGAATATCCTCACATAATTTACTAAAACATCGCTACACTACGGTGTTTACTTATCGACATGGTTTCATTAATAGTACCAGTGCTGAATGTTTTATTTCTGGCTAATCACATATCCAGAACACTAAATCGGACACAACAGCTATGTTCACGTGTTATATTCTCCACGAATAAAGCGAAAAATAAAACTAAAACCTTAATATTTTGTTAGGAATTAGTAGCGTGTAGTATTGACAATAGTTCGTATCTCGTTTAAATGACATCGAATATATTCCAAGATAGGAATGCGGGTGCGCTACGTACTTACATAAAGACCGGACCATAACATGTTTTATCCGAAAACGTGCAACAGAAAACCGAGCTGTAAACGAGACATGCTTTCCTTTCCCCTTTTCGTCGCATGTTTTTTTATGATGATGCTAAATTAGTATAGCATTTTTAAACTACCCATTTTTATTTTTATAACTTGTTCAATGTATAATGAATGTTTTTAATCCGTATAAAACTGTGAAGATATACAGTGGAGGAAGGAGAAAATTTTAAAAATGAAGTTCTTCATGATTTAACTTATCTAGAAGGCTTCGCCATTAAAAAGTTATAAAGTTCTCTTTCCCCCCCTCCCTTCCTCCCTCACACACACACACACACACACACACACACACACACACACACACACACACACATGACAAAGTGTTTTTATTATTTCGCATCCATTGTACTATTTTATTAAATTACTTAACACGTCAATAAATATGGTTCTAAAATAGATGCAAAATTAATTAAATAAAAGAGAAATATTGAATTATTTTTAATCTGTGAGTACCGATTGGGTCGAGGCGAGGATATAAAAACTAATATTAATTAGCAACTTGCTTCCAATCTTCTAATCGGATTAAACTGGTGAGTCCAACAAGGTATCGCATAACGCTCGATACATTTTTTTTCCTCTCAGTTATAAAAGAAAATTATTCTGACGTGGTTTTGTTAAAAAACAACCAGAAAAATCTGTGTTCTCTGCCATGTCGCCTTATTGCTATTCTTAGCAAATGCTCGTATGTAGGTGTCTATCGAATCACTGTTACGTAAATAATAAACTTATTAAACACTATTTAATATAAAATTATTAATAATAACATCACCATCTTTGCAATGTTATCATCCCATCCACTTAATCACAGATAATTAAATCTCTTCTCTTCTGACTGCAATTTCCAAATGTTGTTATAATGGAAGACATTTCTAAATATGCAAATCGACTTCCCGGACATCTTTATCATGCTAAAAGAATCAACCCTTCCTCGAGATATATACCTCAAAAACTGAAGTGCTTCATCTTATACTACTTTCGACGATGTTAAATATGCACTCATTCATCTTCCTCATTTAAGTGTCTACTGAGCAGGGCGCTTTATTGGGTTCTTTTTCCCGTTTAAAGGAGTTATAAATGATTCGTGGAAAACCACTCTACTTTTATAACCGTCATTGTGGTTATGACAGTTCTTATGGATAAAGGCTGATATCGGTCAACATTAAAAGCCGCCCACACTCAGCTGTTGTAGTAAGTGTTTGTTCCAATCAGGTCAACTACCGACTTCTCTTTGCATCATTTAGCAGAAAGCATTTCTTTCTCTTGAGACTTTTTCCGGGCTTTTATACGTCGGATATATTTTATGAAATGAGAAAGACTACATACTGTGTCTGAGTTTTTATTTGTTTTCTAAAAATGTATGATAAGAAGTTGTGCATAATATTTATAACCTTAATGGAGTTTGTTAGCTGCATTATTTATTCAGTACTGTTAGCCATAGAGAATAATTAACACACAGCATTTGTTTTGCTATACGAGTTAAAACTTTACGAGTATGCTGGAAGCTTCTGTTTGGGGAAACTATTTCCACCAACAACAGCTTCAAACCATCCGTTTCCACCTACTGCTTAAGTAGCGCGCAAAGAAATCGAGAACAACATTCAATATAAATTGTTTAATATTATTTGAGACCATTATCATTAAAATGTAGAAAGTAATATTTTTTTCCTAAAGTCAAGAGGCAACTTATTTTTTAATGTTAATTTTTGAGCCATTTATAACTCCATATATTGCGTATTGAAAGTAGAACCATATTTTATATTTCTCAGTAAATATAGATGCAAATTCAATGCAGTTTATTTTGCAAATTTTGATGAGTTCGAAGGATGTTTTCTTTAAATAAATAAGACGTTCCCATATAATGGAATTTATTATGACATAGATGAGGGGTATGGCTCATAAGTCTAATTTCCATGTATGTCGCGCAACCACATTGTCAGCGAAGAATGTTCATGTATTTATTCCACAGAGTACCAAGGCTTATTCTAGTTTAGTAGATTTCGGTGTTAAGTGTTTAAGGAAATACAGTGGGTTGCACATGTCTGCATTGTTATATATTTGTAAAAATAAATATCGGAAATTAAACGCTATTTGACACCGGAGAACAACAAAATAGAATATCAGACTCAAAACACACGTGGTTGTTATGCTACCACCTGTGCCTGATGAACTGATTGCAGTTGATTTATGAGGTGGTATGCCATGACTGGAAATTCTCCTTAAATGATGATACAATGAAATGGAGCACACTGTGCGAGATCACTACAGTTCGGAGGATGATCCAGAGCATTTCGGCTGTATCGTCACATCACCTTGCTTGTCTTATCATGTGTCCTACAACTTGCTTAGTATACTTCTACTAACCAACTGAGAAGAATTTATATCCTTAGTGTGAACACCAGTATCACGCAGCTCATCAGACCATGTTTGTGGGTCGTGCGTCCGCCATACGATCATCATCTGATACCATGTTATTGTTATATCAGGAAAGAGAGATGTAAATGTTATTTTCGGTTATTCGAATCCTTCCTCAATCGATATTTTCAGGTATGATGCATTAATATGTTATTTTATAGAACATCCTACTTTTATAATAAAGGCGATAAACAGTTTTAAATGTCCCACTACATATCGAATTATGTTAGCATTATGCAGTTATTCCTGATATAAAAAGCTCATAATAGTTTAGCAATACAAACAACACCCAGGTCACATTCGTAACGAGTAATCCCTATTGGAACAGCTCACAGAATATTAATCCACAATCAAGTTTCTTAGCGTCTACTTGTCACTAATGAGACCACTAAAGATTTTTTTTAATTCTTGACACTGCAATTTTATCGTAATCAGAGTTTATTTTAAAAGGGCTATTTGGTTCCACATTTACACAATCAAATGAATGTATGTATTATCTTACTTCTTCTAAACATGCACTCTCTCTCACACTAGAGCTGTTTACGTGGCTCATATAACCATTTCACGCATTTGGTCATAAACTGTCTTAAGCCTTTCCCTTTTATGGTAAATGTATTTATATAAATCCCAATTTATACAAAGAAACTACGTTAGTGTTGGTCACAAGAGCAGAAATGCTACTTAAAAGGCAATTTGTGATATCTTTTTCCTCTCTAAGCACCTACTGCCCCGAGAAGGAATTACAGACATTGTAAGAATTTTATGACATCTGTTATCTTCGTAGAACACATAACACAAGAATATATGAGAGTCATAACAAAATTCGGATCTGTTGCTGAATATGGACCTTTTTTCCTATTTCAGCAACCTAGTTACTGTCTTCGTAGACTCTGGCAAGATAATGGCCAATAAAGTTTATTTCTTTCGGTTATAGGGCTTCAACGTTACAAGCATAACAACACATAAGTTTTACTGCGCACTTCATGAATAGTGAAATATGCCTTGACTAACATGATCGCAACCAAAAGTAAACTTTGGGTTTACTTGAATTGTCAGTAGCGATTCTAAGATTTACCATAATCATTTCCTTATTCTTCCAAATAATGCACATTGCATAGACTATGTGTTATCTGAATTTAGTTGGATTGTTGGCCGATGCCTTATTTATGTTTGATCTCCATATTATGATTAATGGGCTGAAAATAAAGGTAATAGTGCTGTCCTCAGATTACAATGGAAAGGGAAGATACTGTCTACTCAGTTGTTCACCGTAGTACAAAGAGCAGAGTATTTTGTGAAGAAGTACAAATTAAATCATTGATTAATTCAGGATTAATATGTTGACCTCTTGAATCGCTAATTTGGTTGACCAAATCAACAGCATTTCTGTCTCTAATTAATAAGTTGCGAGTTTGGTCCAAATCGCACTCAGGCTAGGATATTGGGGAAATATTTTAGGTGGTAGATGACTTTCGTCTATCTTTACTGAGTTCGCGGGTTATCTGACCTTTACTAACATATTTTAATACCGATAGTGCTCACCTTACTGAAATGCGTTAATAGTTATCAATATTTAATGAGCAGATGAATATGAAAGTTTAATTTATCTTAATGTCGTTGTTACTAGGATTGCTAACGCAACACCATCTTTTTAACTTCTTATTTCTCATTTATCTGAATTTGTTAAATTTGGTCGTTGATTCCGAGTGTATAATCGTATATTACTATATTAGCTTTATTGAGGCAGCACTCTAAAATTGCCTAAAGTGACAGAGGCGCTCACTGCAGAGTGATTTATAAGCCCTATTAAATAATCATTTTGCTGAAGTAATTATCTCATCCTTAGTTATCCTTGAATAATAAATCTGGTTTACTGATAGGGAAAATGTTCTCTTTTCTATCATGGATATAGGAAAGTCCATGAAGTTTAAAGTAAAGAATCTCTTACAGTTCATTTGACTGGAGAATTTTGCTTTTTCCAAGACGAGTAAATATCATTTATAACTTTAAAATTCTAAACACATCTAAATTATAAAATATTTGTGAAAGTTAATGAAACAAGTGCTTATTAAAAATAGGAAAAGTCGAAATTACACCTTCAGATGACATTTTAGTGCATATGCTAGTTTTTATAACTTCGGTTGCAGCGTTTTATTCTTTTGAAAACCCTTATAAGGACTGGCTTAAAGGGGTGAAGCAAGAATGCTTTTCATCTTCCCCGTTATCTGTGGAGGACAGTGTAGGGATAAGGTGTTATTGAGCTATTAAAGCTCTGATCATGGCAGGAGGGTAACAGCAATAGCCGAGCCTCAGTTAGAATTTCATTGGCTACAGCATTGCCATCCATTACCCTCAGCTCTCTTTTGAAAACGAATAATATTTTCCTTTAAATTATAGAATCTACATTTAATAAAAAGGTGCATTTATAAATCTTATTATTTGTTTTAATAATCTGAAATAAGATTAAAATTTAATTTTTCTATTCATTATTTACACTGCTTACAATTTAATTTATTAAAATTCGTAAGTAAAATTACAGAGACTGTGGAAAAGGTTTTTCTGATATTATCGTTTCTGAAATTAAACGGTACTCGACCACAGTTTATATCCCAATTGAACAATAACAACACAAAAACGAGCGCCATTTGTAGCAATGCTTTGTCACAAAAAAGTAAGAACTGCTTCTTATAGTCTTCTTGTCGAAGTCGATTATCAGCTTAAAAGTCAATTTGCCAGGCTTTGTTTAGATAAAAAATTTAAGTTGCTTTTCTGAGGACAGAGGAAACTGTACTGACATTACGCATGAGTGTTTTTAAAGTACTAACTCAGTATGTTAGAAACCAGAGCAGATCACATAAATATAAAAAGCAACTCCACATTATTTAAATTGTGAAAGAAAATATTGTTATTCACTATCAGCAAGCTAATATGCAACTATACTATACCGGTCACTATTTTACTTTAATAAAAGTATTGAAAAACCTGACAATCGTATATGAGAATTTTTTTTTAAATTTTTTATATTTAAATCTTTCAATTTTTTTTAAAAAATGTTATTTTTTTTTGTTTTTTTAAGTTCTTTAAAAAGCTATTTTGTTTAATTTTTTTTAAAAGCTATTTAAAATTTTCAGAGTTTTTTTAAATATATAATAAATTTTAACTGTTGACATTTAAATTTTAATTGCTGATGCGCAATGGGTGCATTCCCCCCCCTTAAAAACATGTCGTGCAAATACTGGATAGTTGTTCTTTTAACTGTTAGAATATCAAAAGAAATTTGGGTCATAGGAAGCTGTCAAAAATTAGCGTGGTGAACGAGTGTACATCCGAAAATAAAGAAAAGAACGTCACCGTAGAAAACATCTTACAATCATCCTTCTCCATCCGGCACTTCATTTAAATTCTTGAAGCAGATATGCGTCTCGACTTGCAAATAAGCCGTCATTTTGCTTTATCAGAATTTCGTGGAGCTGCCGTCGAAGACAACGAACATAATCGTAAAAGTCTGATGACAGAGCGAGTGTTCCCTGAGAAACCGGCAAATTCAAATATTCTCAAAATAGCCGTAAGATTTTTAGTGACAAGCGGGCGATCTTCGGCACCACCTTAATTTCAAAAGACGGAGCGTCGAAGCGAGGATCGTGTGTTGACGCAATTCTACGATCCCAGTGACATCTCTTTATCAGCAATAAACGTCAGGCTATCCATATCACTTTCTTACCACTTTCTTCCGTCTCATTGGGAATGCAATGGAGAACGATGACCCCATGCCGAGGACAATCGATCATGTGCAATTCTCTACGCGTTTCCATTATCGGAACGTGACACAATACTAAGTCATGTCATTTACGCTCACCTCTGTAAGCTTCTTAGGGAGTCATTACATTGTTTTCTCACTCTATGTTCTGGTTACACAGAGCATGAACTGAAGCTGCCAAAAATATACTTAAGTTCAACGGTCGTCTTTTAAAATCTTCAGAAAACGGGGCGTGAGCTACTTTTGCGATATGTTGCGTACATGAAATAATGAAAAGATATATAAGATACAAGCATAAATAATAAAAAGGAAATGTGTTCCTTATCTGGATCATTCTTAGACTGCTATATTTTCTCCCCCCCCCCTACACGAGAGACAGACAGATAGAAAGAGAGAGAGAGAGAGAGAGAGAGAGAGAGAGAGACAAAGTCATCAATTTTATTTCCCTCATGTTGTCGTGTTTGACTTTTCCTTCAGAGAATGCAATAGATTTCTGATTTATTAAAATGATAACAAATAAAAGGAAATTTATATATTTATATAATGACGGACAAAAATAATTGTATATAGAATATGCATAAAAAACATATATATTTTTAAATATTTTCATTAAAAAATAAATGCAAAATTATTTTCTATATGATGTCTCAAAATATTGTATAGATTAACTTTTTATCTGTTGCTATGGTGCCAATATTCTTATCTTTCTATTCAGACGTAGATATACGTTTCCTCATCTTTTTTTGTCTTTGTGAAAACATTAAGGAATGAAGAAGAAGAACACTTCTTTTGCGCTCGTTGCAAGTGATGTCATTATTCGGTTGCAAAGACCAGGGTTCGATTCCCGTGGTAGTATAAGAGAGAGAGAGAGAGAGAGATTGATAAGGAATTTTCAATCGAAAGTCAGTTTGTCCCTTCTTATATGGATGAGACAGTATTTTGCATCCATCCCAAACAGCATGAAAACCAATACAAACATAATGCGTTCTCTCCATCGCCTTAATTTTTTTGACAGCATGGAAGTTTGCGCACAGTTCTAGCATTATGTTTTTGCCTCTTCAGTGGTCTGATTTGCATTTTTCATCTTTTTCTCCTCTCTCTTTTCATTAGCATCTTAGCATTTTTCTCTCACTTTTCATTTTAAATAAAATAAACAGATTCTTACTTCTCACCATCGTCGAGGGTTAGTGCAATAACGCAGGGTACACGAAACCGACGATGTTCTTAATCCTAACTATGATTTAACTCAATGTATTCTATGTTGCCTAACTGAGGGATTAATTCACTCTTTCTTATTGGGAAAACGTCTGTTTGTTTACTCCAGTCGAATAGAGAAAGTCCTCTAGTCAGTGACTAAAATCCATGTAAGTCTTTCTTCCTATCGCCATGGACGATACAACAAATATATTCCGACTGTAGGGTAATTTTAGAAAATCTGAAATGATCACAATACTTCTAAAGAGATATATTATGCAGAATACATGAAATATAAGGACTAAGGAAATAAGAAAAATATAGGATACGGTATGATGGTGTTAGTCTGAAAAAAATTATTTGAATGGATTACACAGTTTTACTCAACTGAATAACACCAACACATAACGTCTGTAAATTACTACGGAGGTTGTTATGGCTACAAGAGCACGCACAAAGCAGAGAATCTTATTGAATTAATAATTCGTGTTTTAATAATAAACAGCAAACAAATCATTTATAATGAGAAATTATGCACGAATAGAAATGATCTCTTCCTGAATTTTATTCACAAACCACCTAAGGATGATTTGATGAACTGTAATGTGTATATCATGAGGAGAATGGTTAATTATCAGGAATATGTCTGTCATGAGGAAACGTACTGCAACCATATGTACTGAAATGTTTAGGTAACGACAATTTCGACAACTGTTATATATGGAGGGAAGCATGGCAGAGAAAATTTCAGATATTGACAAACTTTTATGCTTTTTATATTCAATTGTGAGTTAGTTGTTCAAGTGCGTCTACTATTATCTTAAAAAGAAAAAAAAGGAACTGATATTTACCTAAAGACATGTACATTCTTCCAACTATGTCTACAAAATTCATTTTATTTTGATTTAAAAGCTAAATCCTTATGGATAAGACGATGTAAGTATCTTGATAAAAATTTCAACTGGAAATATTTGAAGGTTTTCTACGCTTAAAAATTTAAAAATATTACAACACCACGTTTAGCTTCCCGAGCAAAAGATTTTCGGTTAACTAATCCCTGTCAACTAATCGTATAATATGCTATTGGTTCTACTCTCTTGGGGGGGGGGCTAACGATAAAATCTTTCTGGACGAACGAAGTAAGAAAAATATAAATATTAAAGAGTCTTATTAGGTCTATAGGTTTGTTGGGCAGAAATTTACAATTCTCTCTAGTAGATACGCAATTCTTAGCTTTTTTTCTGTAACGGTCACAAATTTATGATAAGGGGAAAAAAAAGATACAAACTTAGTGGTTGTGAATGCACTTTTTTTCATTAGAAGCAAAAGCTACGAAAAATACGAAGAATTCGCACTTTGGTTTCTCTTGTGTTTTAATTTTTCTTGCTTTGAACTGTAAGTATAACGTTCTTAGTTAATGTATAATCAGCAATTAATTCTCAGAAAAAAAGGCACCCCAATAACTAATCGTTGCATATCATATACGACCAATCAGGATGGAAAGAAAATTGAAGGTGAGGAAACATTAATTAGTTAACCATGTGAAATTGGAAACCAAATCAATTATGCTAATATGTTTTGTAATATCAAGTGTATCGCATTTCTGCAAACAAACGAAACAGCACATTGTAGCAATGGCAAATATTTTCTATTTGATGTATTTTTTTTAATCTTTCCGAAAATTATCTCGAAATACAAATAACACCTTGCAACAATATCAGCCATTTCTGTTTAATTCTTCACAGTCACGTGAAGAATTAAACAGTCGTTTGTATTGATTATTGCTGTTTTGAATTACGGACTAAGCAACTACGACTACGAGTCCAGTGTATTTGGTCTATAAATTGTGTGTGTCTTCTGGTCGGTTTGTCCGCTTTGCGAGATGCTAAACACAAGATTTGAGACGACAAGCAGTGCAACCTTGTATTAGACTAGACCGGCTAACTTACAATAAAAAATGAACTTACTAATATGTTTTTCGTCCTGTACGGTATCTGAACCGAAGTATGTCCAACAAGAAGGCAACCTCTGTACGAACTAAAGAATTAATAGATTACTTTATTGGATTTACGAGGTACTATTAAGAAAAGAAGAAGAACAAAAAAAATTCAAGATTAGGCAAAACTTTAATAATTTCCGTATGAAACATCGATTCTCGAAAGGGATAACAGGTTGTTATTCTCCATAGCAGCTGTGTTCTTATTTTCTTTTTACTCAACAATCTACTTGGTTTGTCTTTATTTTATTTTTCTTTCTGAAGCAATCGCTTTGTTTTTCCTCATCGAACTTTCAGTTTCTTATTGTTTCGTAAGTTAATGCATAAGAATTGGGTTGTTATCTTTCTGTTGTCTTTCTTTCGCTCTTACGAACCCTAAAAGTACCGAAGCCCGAAGAATCCTTTCAGTTAATTAGTGAGATGGGGCTAACGGAGACATGCTAGTTCCCTAGACATAATGGAGAAAGGTGGTAATTGGCTACAGCTACACTGATGTAAGACAAGAAGTAATTAATGCCTTCTGTTGCTCCTATGAACAGACAAGTAAATTAAGGCAAGTCAGAAAGGAAGTCATATAATAATAAGAACATTCGCACAGTGCGAGACAGCCTTTTGTTTCTTTTTATCTATCCTGAAGCAAAGATAGCGGACTTAAAGGAGAGACAGAATTCATTCCTGTTTAAATTCTCCGGTGATTAAACGTATGGCTGTAACGAATCCGTGTTCTGTAGGTTAACAATGTGTTGTCTAATCGTGCTTAATGTTTAATTTACAAATGAATTTACACGCACTCAATGCACGGCTCCTGCACGTGTGTTTAAAGGAAGCTCAGGATGTAGCTGAACGCAGGATATTGTCTCGCTCCTCTTAATAAAAAATAATTGCAATTTTAAGCTTCTTTTACGCAGTCTTTATCTCAAACATGGTGAAATGGTAATGAATGACGATTCCTTCTTGTGAAGACTTTATTAATTCGCCAGATTTTTGGATTTGTAAAAGCAGAATTGCAGAGTTTTTCATTTCCTAAATTCCAAAGAGTAAAATAAAATCATTCCATCAATATTATTAAGACCTTTAAGTCAACAGAACTTTAAAGGATCTTGTAATGCCTAAGGATTCCTCCACATCTTCAGTTCACTTCAATTCAGAAATGAACACAGCACAGGTTTATGATCGGTATGTAGCTCGTATAAGTTAACTAAGACTTATCTTGCCTGGCAACATTTGTAAATCATTCAGTATATCTTAACCCTCGTTTCTCTATGGGCATATTAAGTTGGCGAAAGGACTGTTCTTCTCATTTTCTGTAATAAGAAGGACAGTAAGAAGTAGAGCACCTTAGCAGTCGGTTTTCTAATTCTTCATCTTTGTATGACTTTTACTTCAATAACTTTTATGAAAAATAAAAATGGTAGACGACTTTCATCGCCCCCTGAAATGCCACCACAATGCTTTGGAGGTGTGAAGTGTTCACTGTCCATGTTTCGTCTGCAGAGTAGGTTTCGAATTTCTGTCGCCTCCCTTTCTTTGGTAGCCTAGCTGGGAACGCTCTTCACACCGAAATTATTCAGCTAGTACGTCACTATTCGAGAGGAAAGGGGTTTCCGCATGCCGACCGCTAAGTGATATACGGAAATGAACTCCGGAAAACTTTCTGATTGGGTGTCGAATAATCTGTCATTTTTTTTTTCTGGAAGAGGTCACATTTGAATTGTTGAAGTCTAGGCCTAACGTATGCCTTAAGATCTGTGGATATGACCTCTTGTGGTGGAAGTCGTGTCCACAACTCCTTTACCACAAATCTTCTACTGACAGCTCTTAACTCTGCGGTTTCCCGATATATTCTAATTCTGATGACTATACTGACCTGACCTTTGTGATTATCTCTGAAAGTTTATCACGTACAGCCTATACCAAACAGTGAGACAATCTTCAATGGGGACTTCACGGTTCATAATTACGACTGGCGTTTCTTCTCTAACTTCACAGACCAACCTGGAAGAGAAGTAGAATTGCTTGCTCTCACTAATGACTCGACGCAAATCGTTATCTCTACCTACCACAATTAGTGTTAGCTCTGTTTTTGGCAACTCTAATCAAAATCTTGTACATCATGTTTCATTTCTAAAGATCGTCCATCTTCTCGTCACTGTCGGACTCGTATGATGCCAAATGGAATGACTTTTGGAATTACTACGCCTTTTCTATAGTCTGATCATTTCTTCCCCTAGTACTCGAAGAATTTGTTCCGATCTAATAACCGAAATTATTTCTGCTAAGGTGAGTCCCTTTATTCCCCACGCCACTCAAAACCCAGCCTGTTATCCAATCTTGGATTTTCCAACAAACGCACAAAAGCAGTCTGAGATGACAATACAACATACGCTCATTGGCTCAAGTTGAACATTACAGATTCTCACTCAGCTTACACAGTTGCCCGCAGCAACTGCAAGAAATTTCAGCAAATCTAAACGACCTTCATAAGGACCAAACTTACTAAACGTGCCTCATGCTCAAAAGGTATTCGAAACCTTCTATTCCACGGCTAAGACTGAACGTCTTGGACATAACTTTTGCCGTACTATGTAACCACTCTCTCTCTCTCTCTCTCTCTCTCTCTCTCTCTCACTCACTCACTCTGATGACTACCGTAAGATGGATATTTGCGTTAGTCTTCAAATGGTAACATCTCAAAAACTCAAAAAAAAAAATACTGACTTATTGGCATCAGTCTTCTCCTAAAACGCTTGTTAAAGACTAAGCAAATATTCTTCTACTGTTCCAAAACCTATGTATGGTATGCCTCCTTCATTTGTTTTTGTTAGCAGGTCACCAGATAAATATTCAGTAGTGTTGATACTAATAAGTCCTTTGTCCAGGAAGGTATTCTCTGCAGTTGTATTAAAAGCTTCTTCTCCAGAAATCACACCCATATTAATTCGTTTTTGAAAGCTATTCTACAACCGAATCTAAATTGGAAAGTCTGATCTATTCGGAAAATTACATTACTGTGAACTATTCTTCTTTTCTGTATCAGCATTTTCTGGGTGTTCGGCGTAGACCTCCTCACCGAGATTTCTCTACTCTTCTGCGTACTGACCTTTCCCAAGCCTTAACCTTAACCTTCTCTTTAATCTAATTTCATACTGGACCTTCCTATAGCTCTATTTTACATCCTATGGGTCTCCCATAGGATGTAAAATTTTGTCTCCCACAATCAAACCAGCCAGGAATATAAGTAGATGTCAGACATAATGTACTAATAGTTAACGGCTTTAGCTTTCGCGACGCTAACCTATCTAACTTAAAACCATACAAAACAAGTGTGTTACAGTCAACTTCATGTATAACTTCTTTCTTCTTCTTCCTAACATGGAAATTTAGGCCATGTGGCCTGTTCCGGTCTCATGCCATCTCTTTCTTGGTCTTCCGATTCTTCTTTTTCCACTTATTTTGTATCTGTATAATATTTTTGGTAGTCTGCTGTTGTCCATTCGATTTAAATGTTCTAGCCATTTTTGTTTATACTGTCTTATGCAGTAATTAATTGGTTTTATTTTCAGGGATTGTAAGATTTCTTCATTTGTTTTGTGGTCCCACTTGGTATATCCAGCTGTTGTTCTGAAGAACTTCATTTCTGCTGTTTGAATTCGTTTTTCATCTTTCCTTTTTAATGTTTCGCTTCCGTATAGTAGAGTTGGTTTTGACAAGACATTATATAGTCTGATTCTAGTGTGTTTTTGTACCAGGTAATTGTAACAGAGTCATTATTTGGTATCTTATTCCTTACAAAACAATAAGGATTGTTTTTTCGGGAAGGGATTCCCGAAAATCTGTAATGCGATCATTGTCATCGCTATGGATGGTAACAGGAGGTGAATATTTTAAAAAGGAGTCATAAACTCAATTTATGACGGAGCTACTTTGACCTGAAAGTATTCAGTATTCTGAGTTTTACTATTCAGTAGAGGGACGATCAACACATGCAAGTAATATTGTCGATATTGCTGGCCACACGGAATAATGATCTGACTACGTCATCATCTGATCGCCATCATCTGTACATAATCATCTGTACATATGCGCTAATATCTTCATGTAATGATACTTTCTGAAACAGTGAAATTATCTTTCAAATGAGACTTTTAAATGTAAAGAATAGTTACTTGAAAATGATTGTATCTAACACAAGACAATGGCATTAACATTAAATTCCAGCTATATGATTCAAAGGGATTCCACGTGAACGAGAACAGTTATGCTTCTTCGCCGCAGATAAAATTATTACTTTTTGAAGAGCTTTACAAGAATTGAAAGCGATTGGATAAGAATCTAGGTTTGATTTGAAGCAAAGTTACACTTGCTGACAAAGCATTCTCGTATTCTTCAATATTTTATACTTTAAGCTTTAGAGTGGATATGCAAGACTGGAGGAGGCTTAAGAGCAAATTAAATTAAAGAAACGTTATTATTTTGAGACTATAATGAATGTGGCTTAAAGGATGTGACGATTCGCTTCCCAATACAAGAACTAATTTAACACGATTTAAGTCTTAAGAAGATTTGAAATAAAGTTAGGAATTATGTCAAAAACGGCTGTCAATTAAGTCAGGTTCTTAGTGACGGTAAAACGTAGAAAAAGAACCAAGAGTAGAAGAATGGTTAAATAACTCAACCATTCTTTCTATTTCCATTTAATTAGAATAAAAGTTATTTGCTTGGTTTGGTTCCATTGGAATGACGATGAAGCAATGGCGTTGAGTTTCAATTTAACTGCATTGCTGGATTAAAAACGTCTTCTGATTAACTGAGATGAGAGATTAACTTGCATTCATTTAAAAAGAATTTATTCTTTGCATTATATGCGACACACACACACACATGCATAATATTCTTTCTTTTCATCCTGCTGAATTTTATCTGACAGTAGCGCTCAGTTTCGAAATCCCGCTGACATTTCAGAAATAAGTGACGCTTCTAAGAATAAATTGTCATTTCTTGAAAAACCGTAGAAAATCTGAAATCAAATTTCACTCAAGATCAAACGTTCTTTTCTTAAAATTTCCAAACTTTCATTATTCAAATATAATGCAAAGCACTGTACTGTTTTATTTCCGAAATCTCACGTGATGTGTCAGAGTCACTTATTATAGAACTGTTTATTCAGCAGGCTGATTAAATAGCTTTCGCATTCCGTTTATAAAGAAGTCATTCAAGAAGACAAGAGAAATAAAAATAGGCATAAAGGCCTTCTTTACCTTTAATGTCAATGAAAAAGTGAAGCCAAATCAAGGTGTTGCCATGCAAAATTGGTAATAACTAATAAGACTATCAACCTACTGAAAAATATATATTTCTTATTATTATTAATATCGTTACTTAAAGAAGAAGTCTGCGAAACATTTAAAGATAACAGCTATTAACGGATACAGGATTTTCTTTATGGAGCCAGAAAGACCCGCTTTTGGGGGGGGGGGTTTGCGTGGGGTTTCATATAAGAATGGTGAATAAAAATAAATGAACAGATTTTGACAATCCATACAAGTTCAGGTTAATTTAACTGAACATAAATAAAGTAATGTTTGCCCTTATTTATGAATGCAGAAGAAAACTGAGGAGCTTTTATTAAATTAATTTAAAAATTACTTTTAAATCGTTTAATTAGTCATGTTCTATAATTCGTTAATTCAATTCATTTTACTGTACAAATATTCCCTAAACGTTTTACTGATATTCATGTTTTATTTCTTTTATTATTTGGTTAAAATTACGTTGATACATATCGTTTATAAAGTAAGTTTACCAAATTAACCAAATGATTTCATGGTGTTGAACTGCACAAAGTTATTCGGGAATGTACGCACCTTAATTGCTTTAGTTGTCCTTTGCGGTCAAAAGTTAATAGCATTGAGGTTGCTAGTATAGCTCCTGAATTGGAGTTCTTGGCGCATCAGTTTGTCCCACTTCTCTTAATAACAGGTGTTCAACAACATGCGTGCTTCCATTATTGGCAATACATTGCTTCCATGTAACAACCAACTTTACAGCAGATGCTTACCATCCGATTTGGTAGCACACTGCGCATAACGATTTTACAAGGCACATTTCTCTTTATTATCAACGTGTGAAGGGGTACCATTTCCTCGGACGTGTGTGTGTGTGTGTGTGTGTGTGAGGACCAGCAATTGCATATTCACTGGTTTACAATAACTGTCCAAGGGAGAATTTCAGTCATAAATGGTGTTGTGTGTGAATTGTTTCAGAGCAGATAACACACTTGGTCGCTGTTATGTTTCCAGAGTATAATGAAATGTAATTCATTCTAAACCCATAGCTGCCGTACTGAAACACAATCTACGTCCTACATGGAAATATTCATCCTGCAAGAGTCAATTTATCACCAATATCGTATGACAACTTATTCTCGCACAGAGACATTAGTGGGCATAGATTAGGTCATAAAAAGTCAGTCAGAACAAGGATCACAACAGAAACCACGAGTAATCCGATGAATAATTTATTAAGTAAATAATAAAATGATTAATTAACTATACACGCGAGGAAGCTTTAGATATTTAGATCAATTTATTTGAAATAATAATCGCTAATCCTTTGTATTATTATTCTTCTACATGAAATGAATAAATCTTACTAACCTCATTTATTTTTCTTGACAAGTTATCGAAGATTAATTTTCAGAAATTGTAACATTCATTTAGACTGGTTCTAAATACAGCATGTGGACTTCTACCCGAAGAGCAGCTTGGTTTTTCTTGTTGCTGGGCTCAGAATTTTCTCGATTCTATCTATAGTTTCATTGTTGGTTTGGATATTTTATATTTGGAGAATATATATCAAGTTATTATTTTCGTTACAGATATGATTCTATTCAGATGGTATTGCAAATCAACATCTTTACTCACCATGTTTTGCTGACATAAAGTCGCTACCGAAAAAGGGCTGATCTTCAGCAAGATTTCAAAAGTAGCAAATTCTGAACTTCAGCAAGTGTGTGTGTGCAAGTACAATACCTATCTTCAGCAAGGCTGCACTGATCTTCAAAAAACGTGTAGGGTTGATTTGCAACAAGTCTGCAAAGACAACATACGTAGTTGGTAATTATACTTATAATAATGATTATAGCAAGATCATGGATTAGTGGCGATCAAAGAATATTCTCTTTAACTCTCTCTTATCCCTTGTACTCAAAATTAGGCCAAACAAAGAAAACAAAATTGTCCGGATACAGGAGTAGAATGGAGCTGCGTCAAAGGGCGAAATGATGACGCCTGCATCGAAATACAAAGAGGATTATATTTCTACTAATAACTCATTTGCTATTAATCAGAGCAGATAATTAACCCTCATTTCCTTGGCAACCGTTCCATCAGTGAAACGTTTACCTACTGCCTTTCGACTAATTCCGCTTGAACTTTCCCTTTCTGTGTGTAGTTCGCATTACACAGGATATTCGATACAGTTTTCCATTAACAGTACATCATCTCACTCCCATGATGAAAATTCTCCGTAGAGGCAAGTAAACACTCTGCATCCGGACGACACGAGAGAAGGGAAACTCTGAGGAAATATTAATGATCGATAGAAATTCAGAAAGGAATAAATTCGCTTATAAGTTCTCTATTAGAACCGCATGCAGATGACCGTTGTCAACTATTTGCGGTTCACAAGCTCTGCTCACATATCTTAAGTAAATAAAGACAAATAACCAGAGAGTTTGTAGAACTATTAAAACACTATATTAACATTGAAGTTTCTTACGGAAAACATAGCAAATGAGCAATTTTTTCTCTCATGCAAGAGGAAACATCTTTCGCTCAGCTAATGCATTTATATAGCAATTAAACGTTTCCTGAGACTAAAGATTAAAACTGGAAATGTCTTCATCAATGTATTAAAAGTAATTATGTTGACAGAAAATATAAATAAATAAATCATGCAAGGTTTTTATTTCTCAGATGGATCAGTAGAGATTGTTTAGCTTAAACGTTTTTGAAGATAGATGGCAGTCAGTCTCCATCCTTCAGCTTTCACTTATGATGAGTTCAATGTGTCAGTAAATCGAGAGTTTTCAAAAGAGAGAGAGAGAGAGAGAGAGAGAGAGAATGTCACACAAACAATTAATATCGTCTTGTAGTCTTACACCCTAACCGTCGATTGTTGTCTGTAACCGCGGTCGAGATCGAAGGTCCAAAACTCGAGTGTCCGGGAGAAAAACTCTACGTTGTCAAAGAATAACAGATTGAGTAACCGAAGAAAGGCTTAGTAATCTAGCCGGTTACAATGATGAGAACTACATTGGCAGTGTATATTATAATTGGTAGTTTACATTTGATTAGATAGAACAAATGACAGAATCATTTGTTTAATTTTGACAGACGAACTCATACTTTACCATAATAACTGTATTTTAAAAAATTAAAAAAAAAACTGAAGGGACTATGTAGGTAATTAGAAAGATGGAACAAGCTCTTTTGTTAGAAAAATATAAGCTCGAAGGTTTAAAAAAACGTAACAAAAACACGGATTATTTTCCACAATTATAGGAAAATTATAGGCATATAGGAAGAAATCTTCCCTCAACAAGCCACGTGTAAATATTGAATATTTACTTCTGATGTAGCAATAAATCTCATTCATACTTATTATTGATATTCGGTTGAATAATCTAAAAAAATAAGTGAAATTATTTTATTTGGACTTGCAGCTATAAAGAATTCCATAGCAAGGGAATATTATAATTGTAAATCTTGTTTCTTTAGTTTTCGTCTTCCATTTTTTCCACGTTCTGTTGTTCTTATATTTTTTTCCTCATTTTGTCTTTCTTGTTCTGTTTCATTTATTTTCCCCATTTTCCTTCGCTAGCTTTTAATCTTCAGGTAACCATGGTTTCAGTGATGGATCTCGCATTGATGTAGATTAACTAACTGAGAGGCACGCAGTTATTCTACACAGAACAATTTTATATGTTTTATTTAACTCCAGACGCTACTGTGATTATATGAGAATAGTTTTCTTCTGAGAGTATTAAACAAAAACGAAAAACCTCCATCCTTGTTAACTGCGTCAGTGAACGTCTTTCATTTAACTTTTTTGCTGAGACTGTTTTTAAGAGTAATCTCAAATTCCTCTGTTCTTGGAGTAGTTAAAAATGCTTTTAAGGCTTAGCTACGAAGCGGTTGTAACTGTCTCTGTTAAATGGAAACGTATTTTGCATTCAAAGTTAACATAAAAAAAGGAACTAATTACGTTAAGATATTTGCAATCAGATGCATTTTTAAACTAACCACTTGGTAATTTAAACTTTTGGGGAAAACTGTCTCCAAATCCACAGTAAATCTACCCGTATAAATGATATCGCCAAGGTTTTGTATTTGAAATATCTCTCGTTGAACTCTAATGCAAACTGGGCTGCGGCGAAAAGCTCTTTAACTGACGGCAGCCTTTAAAAATCTAACGGCGGGTACTCCACTTCTCAAATGCCTTCCGGAGTGAAGATAACTTCGAAGTGTTTATTTACTTTTAAGATGACAACTAGTCCAACCGACGCCGATGGTCGATAATAAAACAGAGGAAAAGTTAAGTGCACATCTAATTGGAGAGATTTCATGTTTGTTTTTCAGAGTTCTGTGACCGTAAGTAAGTTGCCTGGTTGTAGCATTTGTTCTGTTAACTGCTACCCTCACTACTTACCTTTATTCACAAATGCCTCGCCAACCTTTCTCCCCCCCACCAAGTAAACATTTTCTAGTATTTTCGAAAATCACAATCGTGATTTGTTGCGTTGTATTCTTTTCCTGTTAATGAAAAGAACAAAACTTGCGGCTTTCTTAAATGGTTTCGATTTTCGATGAAATTCATGTATTTGCTTCAATTAACTATGGACGCGTAAATACGGAAATCACATAATGAAAGAATTTAGACATTTAATGATTATACAATAAGCGTATTGAAAGTTTTCCGTATATAACTATTTCTGCATATTAATGAAAGTTGTTCGTGGATATATTCAATTTGTTTTTCTTATTTTATTTATTTATTCATTTATTTTGAATTTTTCTAACAAAGCGGACTCGATAAACAAGTCAAAATTTAGCAAATGGATTTGCAAAAAACCGAAATGAATTCGAGGTGACACATCACTAAATATTTCAGTCTTGTATTCGCTCATTCGAGGTGCATTCTTACTTATCACCAAGAAGCTCATTTTGATTTATGGTATTATGGTATAAAAGAAAGAGTTCCACATCGAGTAGCTATTTCCTGACTTTTTATTTTCAGATGTGGTCGTGGTACTAGATATTTGAAGTATTTACTGAAACTTTCATTTATTATTGTTAAAAAAACTACGCATTTAGTAATAAAATAATTCAGCAGTTTATTGTTGTATTGAGTCTTTTAATTTTTAAATCTAGACAAAAATGATTTGCTTTTAGTTAAGTCAGCTTTTTTTGTTTCTTAAATTTATGAATAGAAACTAATTGCACAATTTCAAGTAACTGATCATGAAAGTTTGCTTCTTTTTTTCCGATAATTACCTCGCTTTAATCACACAAGACCATTTTTAAACATGAAACAAAAAGAAAGAAAGAAGAACAAACTACTGATATTTCATTTTGAACAGCTAAAGGCTCCAAAAGTTGGAGAAAATTTGGAAAGATTTTGCTCGGAGGATTGCTATCATGAAAGAAAATGAAGATCGCTCGTCGGTTTGAGGTTGGACTGAAAATACATGTTGACCCGTGAAGACTCAAGTTTTTAGGCTTTGGACTCGAATTCTTCATTCCTTCTCTTGCCACATACTGAATGAAGGAATCAAGTTCATCACGTATCAGTCATCACAGCCTCGATAGCTCAATCGGTATATACCGATTTTGAATCGGTATATACGATTCACTCTGAATGGAAATACCCGGATTTAGAATGTTGTGTCGGGTGCAAATAACCTTCCTAGAGCCGTTTCATTAGAAGGTGAATTATTACAGCATTATTGGTGTTAGCTTCTTCTTCAACCTTTCCAAACCCTACGAGGGCTAGTGTTGTCCCCTCATCAGGGGCCATGGCGAATCACTGCAGCCGTACAATTCCTCTGTTGCATTTCTTGAAGGCAAGTACTTTATGCCCGTAGATCTGTACCTCCATGGGAGCCGGCTTACCTGTTTTGAGGTGACAAAAAACCCACTAATGCCGTATGAGACCGGCTAACTCACAATTTGATTGAAACGGCCTGATAAAGTTCTTAACGGCACAGATAGGATTCGAACCTAAGGTCAATCAAAGAGCTCGTGTAAACCAACTGAGCTACGGAGGTTCTTGTGTTAGCTTACGAAGAGCATAATGTGATGTTAATTTGAAATCGTTCTTTCCAAGATTAAGTTTCAAAGAGAACATGAAGTAAGGAATAGACTTTTCAGGTTTTTTTTTTAATAAACTTCTTAAGAGATTTTCTATCCATAAATAACGGTAAACTTATTTTGTATAAAAACTCGCAAAAGGGAAATTGGATTGAGTAAAAATAGCTTTAACATTAAAAAGATCTTTTAATTAATCAGCAAGTCCTTACCTCCAAGTGCATTGTTGTCATAATCTTGCGCTCACACCAGACTCCTAATTGTCGAGAAAACTGATCTAACAATAAAGCAAAACGCTAGCGTTTAAAGCCCACGCAATTTTTGAAGCATAAAAGAGTCAACAGTTCAACTCTTTCACAATGGAGGGCTGCCTAATGAGTACCCTTTTTTCCATACCAATTAATGCTTCAACTCTCTCTCTCTCTCTCTCTTTGTTGTAGTTGCAGTTTGAATGTATTTTCTATGCATCAGTAAGTGGCATTCGAGACAAAGACTACCAAAGATTAAGGGAAAAAAACTAGCTAATACTTTCCGTTTTCTTTGTTCTCAATATAATGTAAATACATCTTTCTTCTATCTAACCAGAAAAACTTTCCTAAGAAATACACAATGTAATTTACTTAATAGATGTGAAGTAGAAAATGTAATATTATTGCAAAGAAAGCGGGACGTATCAAAAAAAAAACGATAACATTATAAAAAGAATAAAAATATTATTTATCTGATGAACCTAAAATAATTGTTTTACTGACATCAAGTCGTGCCCGTTTTATTATGCGAACACCATTCCTCCAGCCATTAAAGAAGTAACAACCTGTATTCTTCAATGAGAAAGATTGGACTTGATCCTATAAAGGACGCGAGAAACCTTTATAAGGTTTTGTCAACTAAAGATGAGTTAACCTTGATAGAGGCTCTTCAAATTAAGATGAACTAACCTTTACAGGAACTCGTTAACTGAAGATGAGTTAGTCAGTTTCATACCTAAGTTTCGGAGTTCTTGTTCCGGAATTCTGGCTTTTCATTACGAATAACACACAAACCGACTGAAAAACACTCATTATTAATGTTAGTTCACAATATGTTGACTCCCGATTTAGTTTGGTTGTAAATCCAGTCAACTTAAATCAAATGTATTTTCACTCAAGACTTATACACACTTGAAAAGGCATGCCAACGACAGTCATCATGGTCGCCCACATTAACCCAGTGTTTTGTAAGTTTTCATAATCAAATAAAAAAGAGTCATTCTTGAGTCGAAAGATAATTCATTCAAGAAATAAAAGCAAACTAGTTTAGTTTTTTGTGGGTATATTTTTCACTTTTTAAGGAATTCTTTCTAGAAATGGGTGCATGTTTTCCATCTCAGCTAATTAAAGAACTTATTTCCATGTTCCTGCTCAATGGCTGTGGAGAGGTAGCAATTAAAATGTCTTGGAATTTGAAAGACAGTTTTAAGTGGCAAGAAGCGAAGACTTATTTCTGACGCCTTACCCGCCAGGTTGCGCACATGAATAAATTAAAAACTTCATTAAGCCTTTATCACCGGAAGGAGAGCATACAGTTTTACATGTCACCCGCATTAACTATGATGGATTTTCAGAAAGAATTCCCATTCTCTTCGGCATCTGACAATGCCGATGCCTTGGATAGTTTGCAGCTGATGTATTTTTTTCACACCAAATGAGCTTTAGTTTTTATCATTTTTTAAACATGGGCGTACTTTTTAGCATGGTGGCCAATGCCCGATTTTCTTTGATAACTAAGTTTCGATTTTTATTTATATTTTATAAAGTTGATGAAGTATAATCTTTTAAGTTGTTTATTAGAAAACCCAAACGTCGGCGCAAGGCAAAAGAAATATAACTCCGAATACTGAACTTCTATACCAAAATATCACGATAATATTCAGTCCTAATGCTACAGGAGAGAGAGAGAGAGAATCTTCGACAGTGTGTGACTGAGAGACAATTGCAAACAATACCGGCTAATGTCTGACATTTTTATTTTTAGAGACAAAAATCCAGGCTAGAACGATTATCTCTATCTTCTGGGCATCTTAGATTTATCAAAAACTCAACTTCAAGCACACTTCCTGAGTGTCTGTTCACTATCCATTTAAAAATAATAACTGCTATCTATTGCTATCAAGAAACATTGCGCGTAATTAGTAAAGGGGAAAAACGGCCTGTTTGTCGAAGATAAACACTTCAAAGTCGGAGAATCACTATCACGTCGTGCAATTTTTTCTGAAAGATTGGAATGTATTCTGTTCGAGAAGGAAAGAGGTAATGTAAGTAGTCATTTTAATTAATTTTTGGATTTCAAGCGCGTTTTAGAAGTTAGAACCTTTTTACCCCATTAATTATGCAGCTCGAGTGAATAAGGAGAAACTAGAATATAACTTGTTAAGAAGTTTCTAAGACAGATCAAATTCTTCTGTTTATTCGTGAATTCAATTCACTTTGCATACTCTACAGAATGATTTATTTCCATCAAAGACTCGCATGTTGTAACGTATTCCTTTAAAACGAACACAACCGTCCGGTGATTTTAAAGGGTGGTCTGCGCTAGTTATCGAAAATAATAAACATAAAGAAATGAAGTCCAGAAACTTCTAAACTCTCCAGCACCAGCATCGCTCAAATGAAATGATGTATTTATGGAGTCAAGGTTTTTATTACCAATTCTAGATATTACTGTTCACAATGAATTAGAGTCGTGTTGCAAAAGTCTGAAATAGTTTTAAAACAAGGACATCGCGTTGCGAGTGTATTACCCGACAAGTTCGGAATTATTGCTCGACACTTGTATGCAGCTGCGTCTACATTCATTTCGTGTACAGTTTTTGCATTCACGGTTGTTACTTGAGACACCGTCTCCGAAACTATATTTGAAATTACACCGATTCGTGATGTGTGAATATTTGTCGACCACTGAATTGGCAAAAATTTTTTTTTTTTAAAATCTTTCTTCCCTTCCTCTTCTGTTTCTCTTTTTCTATTTCCAACTTTGTTCTCATTTCCTATTTTTCCTCTAGAGTTCTCTCGTTTTCTGTTCTTTTACAGGCATTTTTCTGTTTTATATTAAACTTATTTTTGATCTCTTCTCAGCTTCTCTTTTATTCTATCGTCTACTTTCCTTTATTCTAATCTTATTTTCTCTCTTTTCTAATCCTTGTTATCCATTTTCAACCATGCATCTCTCCGTTTTTTGTTTTCTTTTTTATTCTCCTCTTTTCTATTTTCTGTTATCCTCCATGTTTCTTTCCTATATTCCTAAGTCGTCTGTGTACTATGCTCTATTCTTCTTCTTCTCTTTTTTTTGTTCTCCTTCTCTATATGACTCATATCCTTCTCATTTTATATTATTTTCATCCTCCTATTCGTGTTATTTTTTTAATATTACATCTTCCTTTTCAACTTGCACTTCTCTTTATCTTGGTCTTTTACTTGTCTTCCGTTATTCCTCTCTTATTATATTCTTACCATCTGATGAAGGAACATCCTGATTTTCACGAAGTTTCATTTTCTATGATAACAAAAAAACATTTCAATTTATTTTCTAATATTTTCTTCAAATTTTAACTACTTCATACACTGAAAAAGACATGCGCCTGTCCTCCCCTTGATATTGTTCCCTGTTGTCTCGGAAATCTTTTCCGCTATTTCCGTGGAGAACCCAAACTATCACACGATGCGATTGATTAAGAAGGATTTTACTACCTCTCTGGACTGAGAGTAATTTGTCAGAGTCGTCGTGTGGACTGGGACGTCACTGTTTTCTGAACCCTTTTACGTTCGTTTCACGGATTGAATTGCAGTGCCCTGGCATATATATTACCAGTGAAGATACACCGAGGAAGTTAATGGCTACGGGTGTCTCTCAATGCAAACTTCTAAAAGTTTATTCCATCGCGAAATGCAATCATGACCTGAAATCATGGGAACAAATGTATATTTTATTGTGTCAGCTTGCGACGAACCTATCGGATTTGGAACGGCTTTTAATGGACGGGCTATTCGGTTCAGAAACTATCTAAGCAGTATAGAAGCATTTTGGGAAAAAAAGTAAGAAATAAAAAAAAATTCCAATTTTTGAGATTGCGTTTTAAGAGCCTTTGATTCGTTTAATGAATCGTATATTTAAGGGTTGTTTACAGTTTTGAAAAGCAAATGCATATGTTGTATGTTCGAGTTGTTTATTTAATTTATTTTTTATGATGAATCCGAGCGTTTAGTTTTCAAATGACTATCGTGGATCTCAAATCACGATAGCTTGACGCTTCATGGACATAAGAGGGGAAAAACATATTTATCTCATTCTGTCTTCGATTAACTTCTCAGGATCAAAAGGCCTGTTACCGAAAAATAACTTAGCTTAATACAAACTTAATGCGATGACAGAGAAATCAATCCTATTTCATAGTCAGCTATTGTCTTCTGTGAATGTTTTCAATAAGTGCATCCGCAAAATTGCAAATAAAAAGCTTCTGTTTCTGAAAGCGAAATACTTCAATCTCCGTATAAAGCAGGCTTACTCACCATCACTTGAAAAGCGACTTTAAATGTTCTTATCAAGCTATGATGAGAACGACCTGTTTTTCCAATCCAATAGCATTTTGGTTTCAAATTCCATAATATAAACGTCAGAGAGCAAGTGTACAAGTAATTCTGAAACGAAAAAATTTAGTATACTGCAAGGGCAATATGCTTATCGTGACATGGTTATTATTTAGCAGGATGGATTAAATGGGCAGTGCGAATACTTAAACCATGAACAGACACTGGTGTCAGTGGTGCCCGAAAGTTTAGTCGCTCGAGAAATTCCGACTACAGGTAATGTGCTCATATACTTTATGGGATAGAACAATGATAATATTAGTAATATCGCATTGCGACGTCATTATTTATTACACATATCACTCATGAAAGGTTGCAATCGTACAGCAAATTAGTATGGCTGGTAAGTTCAGGATTGTTTTTATTTTGGGTAATTTTATTTATTTTTACACATTCTGGAAAGCATTCTCTAAAAACCCAGAACTTTTCAATCCACTACAGGCCTCTAATAAGCGATGGATATGATCTGGCACCGGACGATGAAATCCATCCCCCCCCCAAAGATGATCACAAACATCCCTGCCCACGATGGGATTGGACCCTACAGCATATATCTACCATATCTTCTTTCCATAGGATGGAAAGAAGATATGTTAGCTACTCGGTCAACCAGACCAAATTATAAATGATTTTCAAGTGTTTTTTACTTTTTTTTTGGACACCCCCCCACACACAATCAGCAAGAACATCTTAATAATTGGGAAGGAGACATCCTTCATTACCCTCTCTATAAGAGAGGTCACTTTGCGGGTTACGTTCGCTTGGTATATTCCTAATTAACAAAAATCAAAACATTGCACTTCATTGTTTACTCGGGAGAGAGAGAGAGCATACAGTAGAGAATTCGTGATTTGAATGCGGCAATGGCTAGGTTTCGCTGGTCAATCGATGGGTAGTAACAGCAGGCACTCCGAAAATGACTCCTAAATCTTTAATATAGTGAAAATATAAATAAAGTAGAGTGACCCAAGTATCTCTGTTACTTTTTCCTTAGTTTACGTGCTCAGTCTGTGCCTTTGTTTATCAGAGGAACCTTCCTGAGAATATCTAATCTCTCTCTCTCTCTCTCTCTCTCTCTCTTAGTTAAACAACTTTACTTATTTTAACGGCATAAACGAACAGACAGACATTAAAAATCATAATTGGATTTCATAAACACGAATTGACATGAAATGTAAAAGTTTATTGTTCTTAAGAGTTCCTGTCTTTATCAGATTTTATTGTACGTGTAACCTTTCACACTCGCAATGCTCCTTCTATCCAACGTTGCACTTGAGAAACAATTCTACAATTGCGCAAAGACCACGTTGGAATGTTCCAGCAATATCGTCGTTCAAGGAGGTGACTGCATCGCTGTTCGCAACTCCGTCACGGTACCGCAGAAGAGATGACAATGGCAGTAATCCAGGCAGAAACTGAACCAATTGAAAAGTTGAAATTAAAAAAAGAAGACTCCTTTTCGACTGGTAGCATCAAAAATACGCCTTAGAACCAAGAATATCTTTATACACTTTTAAAGTAATGTTAGTGAAGCATTTTTTTAAAAAAAAGAAAACGCAAATAAAAAATGAAAATTTAAGAAAAGAAAACGTAATCTAGAGTAATCACTATAGATCACAAAACACCAAGCTAGAAGCATCTTTATTTTCCTGAGAGTTGCTAAGCATCGCATTCTTACACATCAACATTCCAATCTGTCTTTATTTTCGCAGAATAACAACAAAGTTGTCTCTTTTGCAAATTACCGACGTCTTTCCGTTTATTAAAGGTACTCTTTCTCTCCACAATCTCCGACTACTCTCTTTCTCTACTGCCTCCAGCGAAATCGGAAACCACGACTTTTTGATTGCGGAGCGTCTTCTTTAGCGCGCTGCTATTTTGATCATTCGCTTTTCTAAGGAAATGGTGTACCTCCACACTTTACAGTATGACATTTCTCTTACGGTCTTCCAGATTTACTGCATACTTTTTTCACGATACATTAGGAAAAATCCCTGCATTAAAATGCACCAATGAAACGGCCATGCAATCATAAAAAGAACAGCGCACGCTAACATGTATTTTCAAATTATGTTCATGATGGAAGCCACGCACACTGACTTTAAAGATTTCATTTTGCTTAAACAAAATTGCAGGGATGAAGAACTAGACTTTTAGCGCTATTCTAATATTACACACACACACACACACACACACACACACACACACACACACACACACACACACACACACACACACACACACACACACACACACACACACACACACACACACACATTTATAAGCAAAAGCTCTGCAGGACCAAATTCCTGCGATCTCATTAATAATTTAAAAAACACGAGATATAAATTACTGATTTTTTTAAAAAAAATGCATTTAATATGCTAAACGTTTTTTGAATGCTTTATTTAAATTTCCCGAACAAGAGCATATCTTCATTTTATTTTAAAGTTTTTTTTTCTATGTTTTCATAATGAAACCGCCGCTGTATACTCACTCCTGAGTTAAATAATATTATTCATTGAATATACTTAATATTTACATTATTGAAGCGTAAAATATACTGTAAAAAGTGACCAATAGTGCTGTAATGTGTATATCCATCGATATTGGTTTGGCACTATACAACCCTTTAAGGTAATACAATACAAACAAAAATATACCGAATATAATCTCCGACCATATTGTACTCTTTTATTAATGCTGTTGTTAGCAGACGATATAAAATATATTTCTCAACAGAAAATTCTGGAATAGAATTTTAGACTTATAAATACTCTTTGATGTTATTTTATGTTTTTAAACATAGCCGGAATTTCAAGATAGGTAACCATTGCAACGTCACAGATAACTTCATCTACTTCCACAAATATTATTCAATTTAAGTTAAGTGTGCATCGTCGTTTCGGCATTTTTTAAGAGTTCGATGACAGTTTGATGACAACAATAAAAATGATAGTGGTTAAAGTAAATTTGTGTCCATTTTTCGATTACATTTTCCTTTAACGAATGTTGTTGTTGGGAAAGTTCTTTCTAATCTTGCAGTCCATTTTTAAAACTCTTCTACTTGTAAATACTAAGGAACAAAATGTCAATTTCTCAGCATCTCTGGATTGTTATTATGAAAATCTTCTTTCGCGTTTGGATTATGTTCACCGTTAAATCGTATTCATGATGATCCTGCATGAGCAACGGTGCTCTTTGGATGCGCAATCTCTGGTGGAAAAACATTAATAAATTACAGAGACATCACTGTAAAAATCAAAGAGCTAGAAGAATGGAAGGTCGTAAATATGTTCATACTCCGCTCCTAGACATTTATACTCGCACAAACTGGCTACAAGTTGTCTCCTGGCCGAAGGCACGTGCTCGCGCGAAAACGACAAGAAAGGTTTGCTAAAGGCAACTGGTAAACATCACTAGCAAACGAGGAAGAAAGACTTCCTGTCCCTAGCACTTGGTGTCAGACGAAGTGATTAAGGGACGGATGCCTTCTCCCATCTAGAATATTCTTTGTCGGACAAAGGTCGTCAGATGACATCGGCGGATAGGCTGTAGCTTCTCTGAACATCCTACGACCATAAAGAATAGGCGACGTTTAGAAGGATCACGCAAAAAAGCTGTACCTTCGGGCAGTTCCCAACTTGTGCCAGTAAAATGCTATCCACATTATTTTTTTCCGAGTTTCAAGCTTGAAAATGAGATTATGAATATAAACTGCCCATTTTGTATAGATTGTCAGTTAAGTGGAATGATTTATAAGAATTACGAAGGTTGTGTCAGCACAACCTGTGTTGTTACAGTCCCAGAATAATATAAACGTTAAACAAGCAACTGTTTTCAGTAATTCAGAAAAATCTTTTTTTTTTGTTAGATTTTAGGAATATTAGAAAAAAAATGAAATTTAAATTAGATTTTATAAAAAATTCGAAACGTTTTCGAAAAAAATTAAAACAACGTTTAAAAAGAAGTTTGAAAAATAACGAAAAATATTTTAAAAAACGTCGGAAAATTGAATTAAAGGCTTGTAAAATATTTCTGAAACGTTTCAAAGTAGTCAAAAAAAATTTGTAAAAAATTTAAAATATGCTTTGTACTAATACGAGTAGATATTTAGAAATTTTGATCACAGATTAGAGATCACAAAATAAATATCTAAATTTTAAATACTTTCACATCTTTATGTTCACTGGATTTATCTAAACTTATTTTATCGACAGATTTAAGTTAAATAAATCCAGTGAAAACAAAGATCGTTTTCTTTGCAAATATACAATTTTCCTTAAATAATTTATTGCTACTTTATATATCCAGAGCAAAAGGCTAATTTCTAATTGAGTCTCTGTGCCCGTATCTTTTGGCTGATAATGATCTTCTGATTTATCGGTACTTTAATTTTCCATTTCATCAGATTATAATAAATATTTATAACATTTATAACCGAGTAGATTATTCTATCTGCTCGGTTTTAATAAATTAAATAATGTTTGTGCTTCAAAGAGTCATTAAGCATGGCTTGAATAAACCACAAACGACTGATCTATCGATACACCAAGTTCAAAAAACCCAGTGAAGATAAAGAGGTTGGAAAACTGCTATAAAATTAAAATACATTCATTTCGTGATCTATAATCGAAACTTCGTAATAATAAAAATATTAAATTGCGATCATAGCAAACACGGTAACCTAACAACTAGTTAAATTTTGACAGCATATCATGGCCAATCAACTCACTTACAGAGAGAGATAAATATTTAGAAATTCTTAACTTATCTTTTCATTTCTGATTAATATTTGCATTTCTGCATTACCGACATCACTAGATTTAACATATAGATAGCTTGTTCTTGGGAAAATATTAAAATAAAATAGCTTAAAGCGTACTTATGCACTTAGAGAAAATTATTCTACAAAGAATTCCTTAATTAATCTAAGGTTTATGATTATTCTAAGCAGAGATAAACAGAGGGAAGCGTACATACCAAGATCATGTTTAATCTTAATACAAACTACTACCACAAATTAAAAGGGAAAAGACGAGATTTTCTAAGAAAAGGGAAAGTGACTTTGGAATTATCAACGGAGTTTGGCACAAATGCAAGCTGTGTTACAGAAAAAGGATAGAAAAAAAAAGAAATATGAAGTATATTTATAAATTAAAATACACTAGCACAAAATATTGAGCAACATCGCTCACATAAAATTTAATTCAAATAAATATTTTTATTTCTCCTTAGAATAATTTCCTTTTATTTGAAGAGGCGGAAGATTTCTTTGCGAAACGCAGAGAATTTTAAAGTCGTAGAGAGAGAGAGACAGAGAGAGAAATGTTTCTTTAGGCTGCGGAAGGAAGTTTCCGAGAAAGGATATCTAGCCATGAAAGATAGTTCCAGTCATCGTTAATAAATCTTAAGAGTGATTCATGTCAGGAAAAAAAAGCAATAGATAAAGGACTGTTTCAATTTCTGCAATTAAAGTTATTCGACTGAATATGTTCAATCATCTTTTCAGCAATGAATGATTTTGAACAATTAATTAATAAACTACACAGAATAAAAGTGATTGATTTGTTCATTCATTCAAATGGTGAATGGATATCCTTGTAAAAAGGATATCCTAAAATATCCTTTTTACAAGCCAGAAATCATTGCGAAAATATGCAAAAAAATAACCAATCTCGATATAGTTCACAAAAGACCCAAACATTACTTTAATCTTTAAAATAAGATTATTTAAATGTTTAAAAGTGTAACAAAAAACAATTCATACCGATAAACAATTTGGTTAGTTATATAACAGTGAATAATTTCGTTCTTTGTTTAATTGCTTAAGTCGTATTATAATATCCATTATAATAGAAAGTTTAACAAAGACCAAAAGCTTAAGCTTAATTTTTAGACTACCATTCTTTCCATCAGTCAGATTTCTCTGTATCACTAATGCTTCTCTTTAATGCCCGCTTGTTTAACTCAATCATTAAAATGAAGCTGAATTAAAACAGTCGCATTACAGATTTAAAACAGTTTGTACTCAAATGTAGTTTAATATTATCTTTCCTGTCTACGGTTTCCTTTCAAGATAAGTATGTCTGAATATATAGAAGAATATTAGTCGCTATCAGCATTCAGTATTCCAAGTGCTACACTGATTGCCTTCACTATCAGATGATAATTATCTGTACGTTTACATCACACAATAAAGAAAATATCTGATATTAAAAAAACATGAATAGTTCTTAGAATTATATTTATTTTGTTTACGAGTGACACCTAATTGTATTATTTTTAAATTCTACTTTGTGATTTAATGGAGAAAATGGCTTCGTAAAAATGTAATTTTTTGAAATTACATTAAAAACTTGAAATGACTGAAACAAAAGTAAAAATTCTAATTTTGTAAAAATCTAGTGCTGCTAATAAAGCTTTTTAAAGCAAATGGGAAACGTAAATGGAAGCTTTACGGTAATTAAATTTTCTAGGTTGAGAGGATATGAGAATAAAAATATCCCACGGTATGTAATTAAGCCTAGCTCATTTCTCGTTGCAAAATTCTGGCCATTCTAATGAAGGGAAGTGATATTTCACCAAAGTCGTCTTAGTTATCTGAAAGTTCCAACATCAAATACCAACAACGAATACTGGAATTAAAACACATATAAAGCGAGCTACTTAAAAAAAAAGAAAAAGAAAAATAAGCAAATATTGAGCCATCCTTGTGCCATGAGAGGTTTCTTTAATCACACGTTTGAACTGATTCATGTATAACGTGAATCAGTTTAAACATAAATAAATAAAAATAGATATTCTAACGTCTTTTATATGTTAAAGAGATCAGACTGTTCTGGAATTTTGTAAGCTTATATATATATATATATATATATATATATATATATATATATATATATATATATATATATATATTCATATAATCATTTGTGTTCAGCGATCAATTTTTCTGAATGCAATCCCTACTGATTTGGGCCAAATATCGACTAACTCAAAAAAAAAAAAAAAAAAGAAAACGAAAAAATAAAATGGTTAAGAAAGCATTAAATCAAATAATCCTTTCTTTCATTTATGTAGTCTCAAGGAAACGATCACAAGAAAAGAATTTAACTTGACAAACGCAAAGTTTATTTACTTTACTTTCCTCTTCATTTGTCTTATACTTTTTTCTTTATACACCATATTACATATCAATTTTTCAGTTTTTTTCATCCTAAATAAGTACATTCCATTTGTTTAGGTAGAGAGCAAACAAACAGACAGGGGTAATTGGCTTTCAACAGAAATCATGTGGTTAAACTGTGCGTATTCCTGTTAGAAAAGTGTTAAATGTATTGCAACAAATATCAGGAACTTGATCAGCAGTAAGTCAAGTGTCAACTCCTTCATATTATATCACAATGCTAATACCAGTATGCCAGAGTTTGTCAGACTGTTTATCCGATACCACTAGCAACAAGCAACATAGTCGCATAAAATATAAGGTTTCCAACATATCCTTTCTCTTGATTAATGAATATGATACCTGGTGGTGGTTATAAAAATGGCTTTTTAATTACATTTTTAGTATTGAGTGGAACCCCCTTTGGCCTGAATGGCAGAAACCCTTTGCGGCATGCTTTCAACCAATTTATGATACGTCGCAACCTTAATATTTTTCCATTTCTCGCGCGATGTTCTGATGCTGATGACTGCTCGCTATGGTCTGGAGTGAATTCAGTGTTCTAATGTATCCCAAAGATGTTCGATGGGGTTAAGGTCTGCACTCTGAGCCGGCCAGGCCAACACTTCAACGTTGTTTTGTGGAAACCAGTCTCGGACACGCAGTGCAGTATGGCATGGAGGATTATCGTGCTTAAGCATCCAAAGATCACTGCCGAATTACCTCCATAGCGTGGAAGCATAAAGTTTCCAGGATGTCCAATTTGCCATCAGTCATCGTTTTGGACACGTTCACCAAAGCCCCATTCAACTGAAACACCTCCATACATTACCATCATTCCACCAAACTGGAGAGTTAGAATGATGAAATCCTCCCGGAACCGTTCCCCAGCATTTGGAAGCGTGATTCGTAGCTTCCAGAACCCCTAGTCATCTTAAAACTATACACAAGCGGTGCGAAATACACCAGTCCAAACCCCATTTGTCGTTGAGGGGGTTATGTGTGGCTGCCTTGGAGCAGCTCTGCCGTGGTAACCTAAGGCATGCAACTCACTGCGGATAGTCCAATGCTGACAGATCCGTGCAACATTTTCCAGATTGACTGCGAGGTCCATCCCCGATGACGTACGGGATGCTAGAACATTCCGAAACAGAGTTGGTCTTTCTCGGTCAGTGAGTATCGGCGGCCTTCCAGGGCGGTTTCCTGATGTGGTAGCACCATCAACTTTCATCTACTAACGACATAAGCAACAGTGGATTTCAATATACTGAGACAGGTAACAATGTCACGGACAGAAAGACAACTGATGTGATACCAAATTACCATTCCACGTTGGAAGTTTGTCAGTTCAGCTAAACGTGGTATCTTGACTTTGAGTAGAGTGCAAATCAAGCAGCACATTCCACCTTTTATTACCAGACTTACGCAGACACTCCATGAAATATTTGCAATATTTCATGGAGTGTCTGCGATTCGAAATTTGCATGGCATGTAAGGTGTTAAAATACTTTTGTCAACATAGTGTGTGTGTGTCTGTGTGTGTATATATATATATATATATATATATATATATATATATATATATATATATATATATATATATATATATATAAATATATATATATATATATATATATATATATATATATATATATATATATGTATGTATATCACTCTTGTCATTTTACCTTTTACTTATTTTTATATCGCAATCAATGCACTTCACTTCATATGCATCTAGTAAGGAATAATATAAATTGAATTTATAGTAAGGAATAATTCTTTCTTTCAAATCTTTTTATATTTAAATTTCTGTAGGCATGGCATCTAATTTCTTATATGTCTACGTTGCAGAAATTTAGTCACTCATTAGGATTTTAATAAGTTATAATAATAATTTATCCTGTTAACCTGCTCTCTAATGAGAAGTAGCAGTTATTTGAAAACAGCTGTTAAGCCAGTAAACCTAATCTTAGACAAACAAAATGCTAATAATCTCTCTTCTGAGCAGAGCTCGCGTCTTTTTAGCACTTCATACCATGACAATTCCAAAGCCAATGGTTGTATTCTCGTCGGTCCTATGATAAATTTTGAAATATTTCAGTTTCTTTCTTTATTTGGCTATAAAACCTGAATGGATCCTTAATATTCTACCTTGTAATATCTTATTGGAGTGAATTTAAGCTATGCCGCTCGATATTTTACTATTTAATAGACCTTGTTTTCATCTCAGGCCAACATTTCATTTTGCGTGTTTCTGACTAAAAGGACTGCTGCGGGTTCTTTAAAGTGAAGCTTTCAAACTTTAACTCAGTCCATTTTCTGTAATGTTTTCCTCAGCAAGAAATAACTAATTTTTCCTTACTCTCAACCTCCTGTTTTCTAAGTTTCATGTATTAAAGCTAATTTGGTGGCTTTCTACAATATCAAAATGGAAACTTAAACACTGGCAACCCATTATTGTTTATCATGCAAACAATGAGCTACCAAAATTAAAACAATGCTGCATGCACTACACGTCTTGTTTACTCCAGACACAATCTCATCTCCGTCATATTTTATTTCTGTTCGGAACTGTAGAAAGGGCTTTTAGAACAATTCCTGAGTGGCTAGGTGTTAATATCTTCGAAGCGGTATCACAGAACCGGCTTTTGCACAAAGAAAGAAGAAATAGAAAGCTAGGAGAATATCAGCGTCGAATTTCTCCGTAAAGGTTTTACATGTGCATCGCCTATGCTGACGTATCAGTTACCATAACAACGCTCTACGTCAAGCATGAAACTGCACGCTTCATTCCAGAGAAGTTGCTCTGGGCATCATCATCATGCAAAACTTTGTAAATATCTGCGTTGTATGAATATAAATGCTGATAAAATAAGATAGCTGAAATTCAATACTGAAATTGTTAATATCTTTATAGAAAGAAACTTTCTTTTATTTATAATCTAAAATTAATGCGAGTTTTTTTACTTGTTGACTAACAGCGAACAAGTCTTCATCTTAGTTTGTTTTCCATCTTAATTTTCTGAAAGCATTTTGAAGAGTTCGGCGATTGAAAAACTAGCATTAAAATAAAGGATATCTGACAAAAACATTGCTCGTGCATTGCAGTATGCTGGAATTAGATCATACTGCGATGAAGCTCTTATTTGAATCGGTTCTCTTTAAAATGAATTATACATGAACATTACGCAGATAGAAGAATAAAGTAGAAAATTATTCTCCTTCATTTCCCCCCCTATCATCTGAACATAGGTATATCAGAAAGTGTTATGTATGTATGTATCTTTTGTTATGATGGCTGAAAGGTTCCAAACACCATTAATCATAACGCTTGATATGATAACATGTATTTCTGTAAATAAAGTACATAAAAAGAAGTCACTAGTGATTCGCTGAATATTTTTTTAATAAAATACATTTATTATACACCCGGTATATACTCTGCATGTGAATGCAGTCCGGATAACAAGAGCACGGATAACTTTAGGATGATTTCCTTGACCTTCGATCCATCTATAATCATTGGAATGTCTTTCGGAAGAGGATGGCAGCAATTTATCAAAAATGCCAACAATAGAACGCACTTGATAGACATTAAGATTGATTGTCGATAAAACAGCTGTAGATAAAGGCCATAGGTCAAGTATGTTACGCCTAGTACTGTAGATGTTTTGAAGACATCGATTAGTCTGCACCAATATTGGTAAATTAAAGTTACAACGACTACAAAAATGCTACGTTGGGTTTTGCCATGGAATATGTGGTCCCATTTGTTTCTTAGCCAACGCTGTTTCATCATTTTCAAAACTGAGTAATTGAAATCGGGAGTTGGTTTGAATTGGTTTAAATTACAGCGTTCTCTTGACAATTTATTTCTACACACAGTTTTAATGACGTCCTACCTGAGTGGTTTGCCGGATTTTACCCATCTTGATTAGCGAAATACTTTTAAGAGTGAATATCGTTGGTATATTCTTACATATTAGCCTTACTCTTCTTCGCTCTAAAATTAGTCATTAGAAAAGTAGCAAACGGTAGTTCCACCGTAGTCACTCGTCCAGGTTACTGAATTTTATTAGTCCTCGGCTCTGAATCTTGTGTAATGGATGTCGTTAGCTAAGCTACTAAAGTTTAGGTTGCTTGTATTGAGTTGTTTTACTGTGCAAGTTAGGATCGCTAAATGCAGTGAAGTTTCTAGATTGAAGAATAAAAGCATTATTATGAATGCGCTTTTTGGCATAAAATTTTCATAAACTAAGTACATTATACTAGCTCTTAGTTGTTACAGTTATTAAGATAATGACTTAGAAATTGCATTAAGTATATTAACTTTGAAGACGGCGAATTTGTTTTTAATAATTATCTGTATTATAAGTGCGAGTAAAATGAGAAATTGCGTCATTAAACCATTAATTAAATAATTTGAAATTATACATAATAAACTAAGATAGAACTACTCCTTATGTACAGAAATAACCGACAAATCGAATATGTTATCCCTACTTATTAAGAAATCAAACCAGAAACAAAGTTTGATGATGTTGTTCAATTAAGATCTTAAGGAAAGTTTATTCTTTCATTCAAATCTATCTTCCGAAATACGTGTGTGTTGCGAGTGAGAAATAAACTTTAATATCCTCAGAGTCAGGCTAGCTCATCTCCATTTGAAAAGATCTAATGGTTTTTTGTATTTTATACGGGATTCAAACCTCCTGGCTCTTTCAGAATTTTTTTTGTTTTTGTTTTTCTTTTTTTTTTTTACTTTGGTTTTGGAATAATTTGGATGCTCCTCTATACTACACGGAGACAACAATAAATAAATAAATAAATCCTGGAAATATAGACGAACAGACTCCGTCGCTATCTGTTTCGACAATGCCCTTAGGTTGCAAAGACCTGTGGCCTGTCACCACCGTCTAATACACGGAGAACATTTTTCAGGGCTTTTCGACCAAAGATGAGTTAGCCAGTCTCATGAGTAGGCGGAAGTATTTTCCTTCCCGGAAACAGGTTTTTCATTTTGCAAAACAGAAAAACAGGCTAGAACAGCACACGCAATTGACACCTATAACACTCTAGGCAGAGAGGATTAACTGTTAGAGTGTTAATTATATTTCAATAAGCCAATTATTTTGGTGGTGACAGGCCACTGAGCCTAACATGCAAGTGAGTGCTAAGGGTAAATGTAGACTGTTCCTTTTGTTGAAATAACGAACTGCATTGGTAGTATTTATGTTTATCAGTCAAGGATTAACAGTGAGTTACGAAACTGCAATGCACTAAAATGATTCTGTAGAGTAGTTATGCAAGAAGATGAAATCAAGATAAAAATCTTAAAACATGGCAAGAAAGTGCACCCAAAGTCATTATGTTCACTATTAAGATAAAAAAAAGGACAAAATGTGCCTTCCCATTTCCAGGTACTTATCGAGAAGTACCTGGAAATTTACCTAGAAGAGATGAACATCAACTCCATTTTTCGATTGTAGAGCTGTTAATGAACAATTTGATATAATCAAAGAGTGTCATTGGAAGCGGTTCAAATAGGCCGAAGTTGAACGAAGAATGAGAGCATAGTATTGTGAAAATGATACACTTTTCACTACACTGTGCTGTCATTCTTCATTAAACATCGGGTACAAGTCAAAGAAAAGAGAAAAAATATTTGCAAAGACAAAAAAGATAAAATTAATGCAACTATCATTATAAATGTTTTTTTTCTCATGTATTCTTCATTATCGCAACATAAATTTGAAAGAACGTTAAATTTCAATCACGATTTGAAATTATTCCTGATGTTTCCTGCAATCACATTTATTTATTTATTATTTTTTTCGTTAAAAGCAAACTCGAAAGAAAGGAAATACACTAAAAGTTTCCTGTTGTACGACGTTAAGAATTTGAATTTTGTTAACCAATTTAAGAATGTTTCGAAAAACAAGGAAACCACATTAAATAAAAAATAAAATGTTTTGATTTTGATTCACCTTGTAGAATAATAAATTATGTAGAACTATCCCAAAATTCCTAATTCTCCCTCCCTAACAAACTTTTCTTGACTCACTGAACTCGTCTTTCTTTCTTTCCTTTTTTTTATGGAGTCGCGTGACAGTTTCTTCGCTAACAGCGGTCCGACGTCGCATGTCACAGCTCATCGCTACAGAGTAAAAAGTTGACATTGAAGACTGCTGGCATTGTGCCACTCTCACATTTGACGTCTTTCGCTACACCGCCATAAAAACCTTTCTCTAAAAGTGTTACTTTCTCTAAAAGAAACTTCGGGAGGTCGTTTTCACAAAAGTGACGGCTAAACTGATCCATGGCTGCGAAAGTAACAACCGTCGTACTACAAGAGCTGACAAGATTTTACTCTTTAGGTCATGTTGCTCAATGAGAAACACGGAGTTTGAGTTCAAGGTTAACGATTCGTTTTCATGCCGTCGACTAAACGATTAATCTTTCTATCCACTGCCGAGTTTAGTTCCGTAATATTTCTTTAAAATAGAATAAAGATGGGCGATGCCCAAAAAAAAAAACATTTATTTTAAATGTCAGACACTTTCAATAGACAGATGAATCTGACCTATAGCAAATGACTCTTCGGGTAACGATATATAATTTTAAGAGCAGTTGTAGCTTTATTACCTTTGCAAATTCATATCTTCACATTATTCCTATGTAAATTACGGTGTCCTTATGTAAATATACGATAATTAATGCTAACAAATTATTTTTCTTTTTCAGTGGATACCGACGATTCCTTTGGTTGAATAGACCAGGTTTTGAATCCTGATTATGAAGAGAACCTTTATAGGTTATTTTTTTAGGGATTATAGTCCCGTAAACCAGGCAAAGGGGCTAAGGGAAACGTGCAGTTATCCTTATGGTGGCTGATTCGTCCTTTATTGCAAACGACCTTCAACAACCAACCTCTGGTACTTTAGGTGATCGCTACCGGAAAGAAAAAAAAATCATGACAACAGCTTGACTGCCTTAACCATTAAACAAAGATAGAAATAAATGCCAAATGGCATGCGGAATGGGGATGGATTAGGAGAGAGAGAGAGAGAGAGAGAGAGAGAGAGAGAGAAGAGAGAGAGAGAGAGAGAGAGAGAGAGAGAGAGAGAGAGAGAGAGAGAGAGAGAGAGAGCTTTACTAAAGATATAACTTTACTTTTAAAATTACTTTTAGAATATAGAATTTGTGTTTACCCTCAAATGACTCACTCAGTACTTAACTAATCCTGCCAGTCATAAATCTTGGTTCATGTATCTAGGGGGTTCTCGGAAAGTGCTTTAAGACTTAGTTTAAAATCCAGAGTTTTAATCCTTCATCTGTATTTACCTGTAATCATTGTTAGATTTATAAGACTATGGTATGCCGATTTCGACATAATTTTCGCTCCGTTTTACAATAAATGTAAATAAATAAATATTGTATTGCTTATACTGTCATCTGGAAAACCGATGAGACGCATCTCAGATATTAAGAATTAGTAGTATAGAAATCAAACTATCAAATGTATGGTTAGTTGTAGATAAAAATGTGACATGCTACGCATAAAAATAATATTAACGACTTCATAAGTAACACTAGTCACAAATACATTTTTAATGTGTATTGTAAATTAAAAATAAATAAGATACCATTTTAATTAATCACCAGAAATGTTATCTTTCATCTCGCAATAAGTGCTCTCTCTATAATTTAAAATAGGTTCCCTTTCATCGCTACTTGTGCAGTATAACCAAAAATATGTTTATACATTGCGAGACGACACATATCTTGTGTCCTCGAAACTACATTTCCAGCAGGTGGCGTTATAAAGGAACGGTTTTATCTTTGGAAGCGAAATCACCATGCTGTACTCTTAATAATATAATAAAATTTTCAAAACCAAGTAGCATGCACGATTTATTTGCACCCTTATTTTTATCTGAGTGTGATTAAAGAGCAATTGTGCAAGTCACGCCAGCCGTGTACCAATAAATTTCCAACCAAAGTGCATTTAGCTTTGCAGTAGATACTCGATTTGGGAACTAACAAAAATGATTAATGCAATCCGTTAGCTTCCATTTAGAGGACAACGACGGTTGTGATAAATGGATATGAACAGGGAGAAGATTAATTCCTGTGGCATCTACTGGGAGATAAAGTGAAGTGACGGATAACAGCGATCTAGTCCGCTAAGAAGCGATGTTCATTAGAACAAGCATCGCATCAACCCAGTCAAGTTTTTCAGATTCACACACACACACACACACACACACACACACACACACACACACACACACACACACACACACACACACACACACACACACACACACACACACACACACACACACACACACACACACACACACACACACACAAAGAGGCGTTTTTTATTGTAAGGAGTATGAAGGCGCGTAGAAATTAAATTCTGTCATCCCCTCGTATGTAGAGATTTATGTCCTTCTGAATATTTTAAGGGTATAAAAAAAAAGCTATGATTTCTTCGGTGTCCAGTGTCAGCAGAAGGGGAGCTGGACCTTTTATGAAAAAGTCTGCGATATTATCTCAGACTTTTTCATAAGCATCCCAGAAAACGGAATGCTTACAAAAAAAGTGTTTATCGAATGCTGCAGAAATGTACATTGAATCGCGATTTGTAATATCAGCTCAGGAGGATTTGATTGAATGCATTGAAATAAAATAAATTCCACTTAAATATTTGGAATGACTTCGGTGTCCTTGAGAAAAGTAGTGGAAATGCAGCGCGAACAGGAAACTGTTTGCAATATAGAAGAAAGTTGATACATTGACAATAGTTAAGTCTAGTTCCATCACTTACATTATTTGCTGCAGATAATAATTTTACGTCAACTGATGTATGGATTGCAAAAGACGGTGATATTCAGATTTTCAAATTCGAAGCCACTGCTGTTTGAGATTTTGATTCAGGAGCTGATTGGAATATAGAGAGGTGGGTATTTGGCATAGTTTCACGGCACTTTGATCATTACTATATGATTCCTTTGTTTCATCTGTAGTTCTGCTATTTCCTTTTACTGTATAAAATGCATTAGTTGCATCTTATTTCTAGTGTTTAGAAATGAAGAGAAGAATAAAGTATTTCTGTATTTATTTAAATGCAAAACAAAAATACAGCTGGTAATAATTTTAAACTTTCAAATGCAGAGTTTTTGAAATCTCTCTCTCTCTCTCTCTCTCTCTCTCTCTCTCTCTCTCGTGTGTGTGTGTGTGTGTGTGTGTGTGTGTGTGTGTGTGTGTGTGTGTGTGTGTGTGTGTGTGTGTGTGTGTGTGTGTGTGTGTGAGAGAGAGAGAGAGAGAGAGAGAGAGAGAGAAGTTTCACTAATATAAATAAACAGAAAACTATTTTTTACACCAAGCTTTGTAGTCATCCGACTTATGACATAGAAGTTTCACACCCCACTTTTCCCAAATCCCTTTGTTAGTGAATAAAGAACTCCGTCTTCTTTGACAGATTAGTTGTTGGGGATTATAGCGAGAGCTGCTTGCCAGTACTTTACTAATGAAAGCAACGGACTATCTTTTTTGTTGTTGTTGTTGTTCTGGTACTCGCAAATGAATGAGAATAAAGTGTTCAACCTTCTCCAGATAAGAATAATTAAGTGCCCATCCTAATTTTCGAAGCGAAAGTGCTTAGAAAATATCTTAAGAAAATACTTTCGCCACTGGCCGGGGAATATGTATATATCACAAAGTATGGAATTCATTTTTAAGAATATTTTTCTCGTCCTTGTTTAGAATTTATCTGAAGTCGAAATTCATGCACTACGAAGCTCAAGTAAAAAGGTAATAACTTTTTCTTGAAGCAAGATTTATATCCTACTTTTAAAAGAAGTTCCATTTTTGCAACCGTGGTGCATTGGCCAAATATGGCATTTGAAATGGAGGACGTCTTAATTTAAGAATCATATGCGGAACGCTACGAGTGTGTCAACAGCTGTTTGATTTTTCGTGACTAGTAAATACGGATTTGTTTAATATTCAATCAGATTAATTTGTGTAAGAAATTTCACGGCCAATTATGGCATCATCAGTGAGTAATAGGCTTTATAAAAGTTTAATGCAAATTAAGCAATTTTCATGATTATCACTTCAAAATAATAGCATTCTAGTCTTTCGTTTTTTCAGGAAAAACATATACTTCTGTCTTGATGATGAGAGAAGTTATAAGGTAAGAAGGACAAATAACGTTTAGAATTAACGTATTTGAGAACACTGTGGAGGGTAAACGACAAAGGGGACGACCAAAATTAACAAAAACTATTATGGGATAAAACTCTTAGAAGTCCATTGGACTTTCAAAGCTGTTGGCAAATGAAAGAGCTTGCTTTGGACAGATCAGGTTGATCTTATTCATGAGGGACACAACCCGTCTTGTGGAAGGGAAGAGAAGAAGAAAGAAGGAAACCATTCTAGTCGGCCTTCTTTTATCACCCTTTGGGTAAGAAGCTAGCTCAATTTTGTTACTTTCAGTGATGTACTTTCTTTATTTCCTTAGTGTTGTTCAATATCCAAGACATAATATAAGCATTTAGAGTTGGTTATTGGGAACTAAGTTCATAGAAACTATGACTATATAGTGTGTGTGTACTATGTCTGTGTGGGGGGGGGGGAGGATGTTTTCTGGCTGGTTTGCCTATTTTACGTTAAGAAAAAGTAGTTTTCACGATGAAACTTATTTCATGTTTGGATGAAATCGACTTGCCTTACTTCACAAAAAGGAAAAAAAAAACATAAACATTTTTGCATCCTAGATGGGAATTAAGTTTACCTCAAGTAGTAAAAATATAATGTCTAGTATTACACAAAGCTTTATATATTCTTTTTTTTCGCTACATTCATTTGCCCATCTACCTTCATTTACGATGACCTCCAAAACAATCAATCCACCATGACGTCTGAAAATTGTTTAGAATAAAACCAAATTCCTTTATAGCTCAGTCAGTTTCGATAAAACCCTTTGATTAGAATGACCTGGTTTCGAATTCTGCCTATAACGCGAGGAACCTGCGTTAGTCGGTTCCATACAGTGGTGAAAGGTTATTTGTATCCCGAAAGTCGAGTTTTTATCACTAAAACAGACAAACTGGCTCTGTGAACACACACATATCGACAGACTAAAATACATATAAGTGATCTGGCAGAGAAATGACAAGCCAGCCGCAATAAAAGCCTGAAACCTTTAATCAGGAGACTCACCCTGTCTGGGAACGAAGGAGAATTGTATTGGGAATTAAATCAGACGTTGTTAGATCAAAGTCTCCATCACACAAAAGTTCTATCCTGTAACACACCAGTGCCTTGTGTAGAGACAAAGATGGATTCCAGTATATTAGTGTGGAATATCTAATTAAAGTGTGGACCTGCCAGCTGGCGCCACACTTCAATTAGTAACAATTTTCCTCACGAAAGGTGTATGGCCAATAATCTAAAAATCGTCGTAAAGGATTTCATTTTTTTTTTCTCTTTGTAACCGAAAGTCTTTACTGCATCTATAACTTATGAAAAGAGAAATATATATATATATATATACGGTATATAATCAAAAATTTCTTCGAAAAATATTTCAGTTGAACGTGTCACGTTATATGAGATACTTTTCAAAAGACGAATGCGCCTCTCTTCAGTAAAAATCATTTACAAGTACCCAAAGGAGCTTTTTTCTTGCTTTTGTTTTTCAATTTCTAGAGCGAGTGTCAAAGGTTGACATCTGAAAATTGCTGTCTCGAACAAGGAAGAGGATTTTAAAACTAGAAAGAGCCATTCAGAAATATAACCTCAGAAATAGAAAATGAATTGACGACGAACATATAAAGAAGCAAATTCTTCACAGTATGAGAAGAAAGAAAGATATCAGATGGTTTGTTATGACAAAATATTAAACATTTAAAAGTGTGCGGAGGGAGGTCAAGGAATTAGAAACAGTAGCGAAAAAACTTTTCGCGGGTTTAGAAATGTCAAAAAACGATTATTAAACATCTATGAAAGCAAGTGGTTAGAGAGAGAGAGAGAGAGAGAGAGAGAGAGAGAGAGAGAGAGAAGAGATTGCTTTGAAGATAACTAACATACAAATTCACCAATGACTTGAGGAAGCAAAAGAAAAAAGCAGAAAAAAGAACAGAAAGAAGGGTTTTGTGTGGAATTGTAGACGACCCAACTAAGAGTATAAGGACAGATATTACGAGGGGGGGGTCTGAAAAATTATCGACCTATCAATGAAAAAACGAATTTATAATTTAAAAATTCTTTTAATTTTTCAACATAATCTCCCTTAAGACTAATACATTTATTCCAACGATGCTCCAGGGCCATTATCCCGTCTCTGAAGTGGTTCTCAGTAAGATCTGCAAAATACCCCTCTACAGCTGCAATCACCTCTTGATTCGAAGAAAAACGATGATCAGCGAAGAAGAGGTTTTAGTTTTGGGAAGAGATAAAAGCCAGAAGGAGCCAAATCTGGGGAATAGGATGGATCTTCCAACAATATTCATAGATTAGAAGAAACACACGTATAAACCACAGTGAAAATTATTTAATTGTAAATATTTCATCCTAAGTATCTTAGGACATCATCAGTACAGTATTTAAACAAAATTAGGAATAACATACAGTTAGGGCGCATGATTACAATAGAATCATAGAATCTCATGAAAGCGTGCATATTTGTTTTCGTGAATGTTTTCGTCTAGTCCTGTTAAAAGATCGAAATAATATTCTCCGGTTATTGTTTTACCCTCTTCAAGATAATTAATAAACAGCATCCCAAAACACCGATGCCATGACCTTTCCTACTGACGGAACCGACTTTGTCTTCTTTGGCGCTGAGCAACCGGATTCTGTCTACTGTTTTGACTGCTGTTTGGATTCTGGTGTGTAATGCTAAATCCCAGTCTCATCCATAGTAATACATTGACGCACAAAATCAGTTTTATTCTTTTAAAACGCTCCAAGCACTGTTCAGAGATTTTCGTGCAAGTGCGTTTTTGATCTGCGCGGCACCATCTTGCGCAAGGCTTTTTCATTTGTAATTCTTCATGCAAAATATCCTACACGTTCTTTTGAAATGCCTATAGTCTCAGCAATTTCTGCGCTTTGACTCGCCGGTCATTCAATACCATATTGTGCACTTGATCAATGATTTCTGGTGTTGTTACACTTTTCGGAAGTCCTTCACGTGAATCATCTTCAAGGTTGGTATTGCCACGTTTAAACTCAGCAGTCCATTTCGTAATTGTCGAAAACGAAGGAGAAGAGTGCCCATAAATGTTTATGAACTTCGAATGAATTTCTTTTGGCATTAAACCTTCTTTTACAAAGAATTTTATAACCGCACGATACTCAATTTTATCAATTTCAAGGGATACAGATAACACTTTGGCTTTAGACAGCTGTATAAAACAAACTACTTCATAGAATGACTTGCAATTTTACATGGATGCTTACAACAGATGTACCAACTTAAAAAAATATTCTTGCCGATAGTGTTGCCATCTACGGTCGAGGCCGAGTACTTTTCAGACCACCCTCGTATGCCTGCTAATTGAATTTGTTTTCCGACGGTTTGCTGGGAGTAAAAACTGTAAAACCTCGGTATGAGACTGCGTATATAGCCTACAATCTGTTTGAACAAAGAATATTATTATTATGAACACCGACTGAGCAATTTACAATTGATACCAGCAGGCAAACCTTAATATTGAGAATGTCCACCTTTGGCTTTGATCACCTCATGCACCTTTTGAGGGAGGCTTTCCGCAGACATCAACTGGAACAGACATCAAGTGGAATTTCTCTCAATTCCTCCATCAAAGCAGCACTGAGCTCAGCAACACATCGAGAACGTGCTGCTCTGGACCTTAATCGCCGCTCCAATTCGTTCCACAAGCGTTCGATGCAGTTGTGATCATGACTCTGCACGGACCACGGTAGTCGTTCAACAACCATCTCTTCAAACTATTCCATAACAGCTGCAGCTTTGTTGCATGGGACATTGTCGTTTTGATAGGAAAACTGGTCCATTGCATAAAAATTCCACAGTGTACAGGTAGCACCTGATTATTCAGAATATCAAGGTACTGAGCTGTCTTTATGGAACAGCGGACAACGACCAGTGGTCCCACCCCAAACCAGCTGAATCCACCCCACACCATTACTCCTCCACCACCAAACTTTACCGTGGGTACAACACACTGTGGTAACAACCGTTCACCAGGATGCCTTCACAACCACACGCTGCCATCAGACTGGAAACAAGTAAACTTTGATTCTTTGGTCCAGAGTACTGTTTCCATCGGTTGTCCAGTTCACACGCTCTTTACTCCATGCCAGAAGAGTCGCCTTGTTCGTTGTTGTGATGTTCGGCTTGTGTGCCGCTGTTCTTCCATGGAAACCCAGTAAATGGAGTTCGTTTCGAACAGTATTAATGCTCATCATAGAGTTACTGTCTGTATGGAACTCATCACGTATGGTCTGTGTCGATTGTAACCGGTTTCTGTATGCTACTCGTTTTAACACCTCCTCTCCCTGACAGTCATTTTCGCTGGCCGCCCTAGGTGTTTTTCTTCAGTGATACCAGAACGTCTCCATTTGTTGATCACATTGCCAACCGTTGATTTCGTTGCTCCAGTTGAGCAGCAATGCCATGTATAGACATGCCACCAATGCGGCAGCCCACGATGATACCTCTCTCTCGAAGTCACTGAGTTCACGTAGTGTTGCCATACCATCTGTATTCAACTGCTACGATGAAATATATATATATATATATATATATATAGATAGATAGATATTTTTTTTTTTTTTTTTTTTATTGTAAACATAACAATCTTATATACATGATTAACCGGTTTTTGGTTCTCTGCAGTCAGACAGAGAGTTTACATGCTCATACTCTTGTTGAGGTATGTTACATCGAGGTCACTTATAAGGCTAATTACATTTTTTTTTTTTTAAATAAATTAAAGCCATTAAGAGTTATTTTAACATGATAACATAAGATCTTATTTTAACATAAGAACATAAATGTGGAAGAACATAAAAGTTACTTTTGCACAATATTATCTATTAACATGAGAGTGCCAGCTGATTAACTTTCGCACTGTTAAGCACAACAATCCTTCTTTCTTCCCCCTTTCTTTTTTTTTTCTTTGGGGGGGGGGGGTAAAGGTGTCACTTCTATGCTGGAAAGTGGATTATAATGCAGTCGCCCTGCTCAGCCAGGAGTTGATTCCGTGGATTCCATTCTTGGTGGAAAAGATCTAAGGTGTTGTTTTGCCTATGGTGGTGATGCTCGTGTAGGATCCGACATCTCACCTTTTGTTGGAAGGCTGCAGTGAGTTGGTCAGTTGCCTCTCTCTGTGAAGTTGCTGTGCTGTCTGGTCTTGTATGTCTGAGGTAGAAGTTGTATATTACCGCTTTTGCGGTGATGAATAGGTAATTGCAGAATGAATGGTTATTGGACTCCACATGGACGAGATTGAAATATTCCTCTTCTGTATGAAGATTACCACAGGTAAGAGCTGCCGTTTCCCGAGTCAAACTGATTAATTTAGTGTTGACTGGGCATTCCAAGTATATATGCCGGACCGTTCCTAATTGGTAGCAGAAGAGGCAGTTATCTGAGACGTTTGAGTTAAATTTTTGTAAAATAGTAGGAGTGGGTAATATATTATGCCACATTCTCCACTGAATATCTGCGTCAGGTTTGATGGCTCTTGTGCGATATGGTAGATCCCATTGAAATAGTGTTTGATCAGATGATGCAGGATTTTCCAACAAAGTGCTTTGGTTCGACTGTTGTGTTAGTGTACTGTAGATCTTGTTGGTGTTGCTGGGTGTAAGTTTCTCCCATGAGTTATTGGTTTTTATAAGAAAGATAGGCGCCAGAACTTCTGAGTTTGGAGGGCAAAGCCCCACTTCTGTTATGTTATCAGGCATAGCGGCTTGAAACGCGGCCTTTACGGTGTCTATCTGCTCAGACTCATTCCCATATTCTAGGTTTTCGAGCGAATTTGGAAAGCGCCAGGTGAGGCTTGGAGAAAGAATGTCACCCAAGATCCTCACGTTTCGCCAGCTCCATGGAGGAAAGAAAAATTCTTTCTGAGTGATCGGGCTTCTTACCATCGTGTTGTGAAAGATGGGTTCCATGAGGATTTCAGGTAGGGATGCTGTCTTCACTGTGTGCTGGAGGTTTAGCTTCTTCCATCGTCGAAGGGCATCTTTGTAGAAATTTGTTAAATTTACAGGCACTTGAGCTGTTGTCATTCTTAAGGTGGTGGAGAGAGAGAGACCTCTAGTGGCAGAAGTGAAAATGTACTCAGTGGTGCATTTGTGTGATATTTCCTGTTGTAGGGCATTTATGAGAAATCGAGCGCGGAACGTTGTTATCCTGTTGTCAATGGAGACCAACTTTTGTCCTCCATCTTTGAGAGAAGTACATAGCTGAGAGTAGGAAAGCCAGTTTGTTTTATTCCATATGAATCGATATATGGTTGACTTTATTTGTTTGATGAATTGCACTGGTGGCGTAAGAATCTTTAGTGTATGCCAAAGGACACTGGTGGCTATTTGGTTAACGATTATTGTTCTCCCGATTATAGATAGATAGATAGATAGATAGATAGATAGATAGATAGATAGATAGATAGATAGATAGATAGATAGATAGATAGATAGATGCAACTTCCTGATTGGTACGTATAAAAGAAGTTTTCTTAAAACCTTCTTCGCAGAAAAACGTTCTTTACAGATTTCGCAGTAAAAGCCAAGCGAATGATTGCGAATATCTTCTTTTAAAACAGAACTGGTTAAATATTTATAGAATCTTTACATTCGTTTTGAAATGGATAAAGTTGAAATAATGAAGGACACGCGAAACTTTTCTTTTTACACTCCCAAGGCCAGCGCGGAATAAAAGAAATGTCGGAATTTTTTATGCTGCAAACTGAATTTAAGAGAAGGAGCTGAGTAGAATAACTTCCTGTGTAGAACATTGAAGTTATTTGTTTTTCTTGCCTACCATCAGTCCATTTAGATGCATTGATGTACTGCTACCCAATACCTACTATGTCGTCTATTGCACACTAAACTAATCAGCGTCAGAACATTGGTGGAACAAAGACCGCATGAAATACAAGCGTTTAATACCAGATAATTCAGCAGACAGAAGGTTAGAAATAGGGATAATTTTAGGTTCCATTATTCAAGAAAGCTCTTGCTTAACCGGCTTTTAACTCAAAATAGGCTGTAGGAACGAAAAGGAAAAGACAAAACCTTGTTTACATCATCAACCTGTTTTGTAGATCGTTGCAAAGACCTATTAAAAGAAAGTGAGGATATCGGTTTATAAGAAGCAAGAAAGAATGAGTTATAAATAAACAACTTGACAATATAAATACTGCAGTAAGGACCTGTACGGAATTTAAGTACAGAAATGAAATGAAATAATAACGATTCCAGTGATCCTTACAGTTTCTATGCGTATCTTTTAGGCCTACTGTGGAAATTGTGTGTAGCCACAGCATCGATTTTAGTGGTATATTTTGCATCGCTACATCTCGAAATCCCTTCATTATTCTTTTAGACTAGGGAAGAAACTGAAGTTGGAAGATCAAACTAGTCAATATGTTCCGTGAGGAATTACAAGCATGCTGTTCGCTTCTAAAAAATTCACGACAGGACAGGATGGCCATGACTCGTTGTCTTGATGCAGACCAACTTTCGGAAGATTCTTGTGATTAAATCACTTCAATTCGCTCAGTAGTTTAGTTCTTGTAGAGAAATTCTTTCACAGATATTTTTAATTCCTCGTGTGTATCTAATCAATAACTTAGAAATAACAATTAAAACATAAACAAACTGCTCGTTTAATATCTTGGGGGACACTTTCTAATGTTTGTTTACAAATACAAATCACGCACAGGAGAAAAATGCCAGGAACAGTTTTAAGATATACAAAATATCGGTTCTATCTCCAGTCATTTAATTATACATTTGTTTAGAAAATTTTCAAAATACAGTATAGTATATCTTCATCGTACGAAAACAACTTAATGGTGTGAAGCTGTTGTAATCTATAAAAGGGCTTCTTTGTCAAACAACAAATTCAGAAAACAACCTTGTGTGGAGCGAAGAAACAAACGACTTGTCAGGTGCTGAAATCTTCGTATTAAACAACAACAAGCGACACACATTAAAAGAATTAATCTATCAAAGGCGCAGATCCTGGCGCCATAGAAAGATCAATGGAGAGCACCCTCAGCTAACAGAAGTGCGTCATTCAAGTATGAAGTGATATCTCCAATGGCAAAAACATAAAAAAAAAAAAGATAACAACGTGTGGTTAGAATTCATCTTCATCATTTATTTAAAACGTGAATTAATTAACTGACTACTTAACCCATATTTTATAGCTGTGGATAAAACATTAACTTTTGTTACTGCCACTTTCCTTTTGATGAAGAAATTGATGGCGTCATATGATAAATTCAGAAGACGGTGACATGCTATTGTACACCGAAATATCGCTTAATGTTGAACGTGATGAGAGAATTATTTTAAGATTCTTAGGATTAATGCAATATGCTTTGGGACTTCTATTTGATGAAGTGCGGCTTAGGTTGTTCTATTAGATTGTTTAGAATTATAGCAATAGCCTAAGCCAGCGTTGTATTATTTGTCTATTTTGCGGAAATAAAAATGACTTCCGAAGCAGAAAAATTCTCGTGATCTCAGTATGAGACTTACAGTTGAACAGTTCTTATGAAGGTTCCTTGTATCCCAGACTGGATTCTTATCAAGAGTTTCTAGCCAAAGAGCAAACCATGACATCCTCGCGACTACTGTACAGAGTCGCTGACAAGGAGAATAAATGTAAACTCAGAAGTTACGCTTTCGATATCCGTGAATGCTATCAAAAACTAGATGTGAACCTTGCCTATCCTTCAAATGTACAACTTTGAAGTTTAAAAACACTGACCCTTTTGCCAGTGTTTTTAAACAGAAAGTACACAGAAACGGTCTTTTGGAAAAACAAAGTGTCATGCATGAGGGCTCTCTGGTAGAAGGGACAAAACTAAATTCACAACTTGGTTTCATCGGACTTGGTTACTCCATAAACTGAATTTTGTAATTTTGAAAATGACGAACGGGTAAAAGCAGAGGCAGGGAAATGATTCCTAAATACAACTTATGTAGATTATGTGGAGGTGACTTCAAACTATACTTTATTTTTTATTTTAATGCATATGAAAAAAATAGTGCATACTGACTTCAAAATGGAGACATTAATTTCGGAACTTTTTAATATTAAAAAGATCCTTAGAGGATGTTTTCAACATTGACATCCAAAAAATTAATCACATACAAACAGTTAGCTAAGGTTAAATTTTGCAACATCTTGTGAGAAATTGTCCAAAGTAGATAATATTAGGGAAGATGCTAACTAAGATGCATAATTTTTACCTAATCTAGAACATGATGTAGTTTAAAGCATGTTTCATAAGATAATCATCTTATGAAACATGCTTTAGGTTTATGGCTACGTAACACGTAGCCATAAACCTAAACCAAATTCGGATTATGCTATCAGAAAGTACATCAAAAGAGAATTAGGAAAAACACATCCATATTCTGTTGTATATTTCTGATATTTTTGCATGTGAATCTATTGTGGGTTGGCTAAGGGTTAAATATAGACCGAAGACCTAGCTATAGAGATCAAATATGGAACACTGTCAAGCACATCGGGTCTCAAATTGACAGAAATGAAGTGGTCTCACATCGAATGACGAAATTCGTTTGTCGCCTAAACCAGCGCTTCCCAAAGTGTGGTCAGCGTCCCCCTTGGGGGCCGTAGGTTTTGTTGAGGGGGGCCGTGAAATAATGAAAACAAATTTAAAATGTTTTAAGACTAAGTAGATTTTTTTATTTTAAAAGAAACGTATTTAACTTTTATTATTTATTATTTCTTTTTTGTTATTTTTTATATTTTAATGGAAAAATTCACACATTGGTGTTGGTTCACAAACTTTGCTTCCTGCGTATTTCGGCACTTAATGAATATTAGTAAATATCGCTTATTCATATGTTTCATTTCAAAGCAGTGGTTAATTGTATTTACTTCGAATGCTCTCCAGGGAAGCTCCAAATCTTCCTGTCCCTTTCATCACGCGCTCGGAATCAGGGATTGTTGATATTGACTTTATATACATATCAAAACTCGTTTTATATTATCACTGTCATCCGAGCTAGTTTTCTGTTACCAATAAAAGTTTCGCATATACTTCACACATGAAAGAAAGCTTAAACAAGTTCATGTAGGGAGATAGTAACTCGCTTGCAGTGGTAAACAACAGCCACTATACTGCAGAGGCAATAAAAACAGGTACTTTTATTATGCCAGTGAATAAGGTATGAGCAGTCTGTGTAATATATTTCTCAAGAAATAGTGCAATTAGAGACAACTGGGATAAAAACACACTAATTAATGAATCACATGTCCCCCCTTCATACAGAAACTATGCTGTATAGGCTGAAACAAAACCATATGTTGCATGGGCAAACTCAGTATCTAAATAAAAACTATTGTTATTAATTAGATGTGTGCGAGTTCGCCCATGCAACATTCGGTTGAAGAGAGTTAGCATTTCAACTCAATTGTCAGCTATGCTTTTATCTTGTGGTTGCGCGATCTTTTGTTAATACCGCACCAATCATATGCACGTTTTAATAACCTGCCTTTGCTGTCTGTTTCGCGTTAGGCTTAATTACCGTAAAGGGAGAAAAGTCACAAAAGAGAAAAATGTTCCTGGTCCGGGGATTCCCTTAGTCAGGTAATATTCACTAATTTCATGTTATCAGTCTGTGGTGTGCTAGTATCGGTAAGTGGTGATATTATTTGATCTATTCTACGTTAAAAAAATTGAACCCTGAGATGGATAAGTGGCTGATAAAAAATAAGACAATCCCGCAAACAATCAGAAGAAGCAGAAACAGACTAAAAAAAAGGACAGTATTTCATATTTTACCAGAACAGCCCGCATCGTCTTCAGAACCAAACGGTAAGAGGCAAAAAATGTAATATATGCATTTGATTTTTGCAATATTCGCTGTGTATGTTTTGTATTGAATATAAATACAATAAATATTATAATAATATATCTCTCTATTACGATTTTTTTCGAGGGGGCCGTGAAATATTTTAATTTTTGCAAACGGGGGCCCTGACATCCAGAAGTTTGGGAAGCACTGGTCTAAACAACACACCCAATTTGCATACATAATATACACTGGCCTCATAGCACTCGTTGCTTCGGCCATGATTAAAAAGAACTACCTAAAGACATTTACAAACCCCACTTCCAGAATATTATTCGAATCCATAGCCAGTTGATTGGAGAGCGGATACCCTAACCACCTGATTCCATCATAATGGAATATTTTTGAAGATAAGCAATGCCAAAGTGCGAAGCCTGTTAACATTAAACAATTATCAAAGGTGGATATAAAAGCAGTTCAAGTGGTGGTTGACAAAAGTAAAGACTGAATAAGAAATGGGTTATATATTAATAAGAATTTTTTGAAATCGGTTAGTGTAGAGAGAGAGAAGAGAATATCGGTCGGTGGGTTTTACTCAGGGTGGAAATCCATACCGATTACAACCACAACAATGCCGTTCATGAAATAAATTTCCAATCAAGCTTGGAAAGTCTGAAATGCCACTCCTTTTCCGAACCACAGAACATTTCGCAGACTGTAAACTACATATCTTCCAGACTTTCAGAAAAGCAGGAAGTAATACTCGATTAGATCCCCCCCTCCCTCCTTGCCAAAACCAAAATGCAGCAGATAGTTATCTATTTATGCAAATTAACTCATCACATAAAATGATTACATCTATGACAACGAGGCTGGAGACGAATCGTGATTAATTCTCCATGAAATTCCTTCCTGATAATCAAGAAGGAATTTCTGTTCATAAGCCTCAAGTGCCGCGATCGTTAAAACACCACACATATTTGAAACTAAATATCCTCTTTTCTGTTCAGCAAAATTACAGAAAGAATATGTCTAATGCCATCACCGAGCCTAAGGATGCAGTATTTGTTAACTCCTCATTCTAACTTTTTATCATTTCTCTTTCTCTCTCTCTCTCTCTCTCGATTACTTCAAGCAGTAGAAGTTCTCTTTTCGAAAGTTCTGTTAGATAGTTCGTCAGCGTGTAACAGAATGTTAACAGATGGTTGTGAAGCATCATGACAGAACCTGAACCCATATTAGACAGCTCACTTCACATCCATTTTGTTATATCCTATTTTAATACTTGATTAATTTCATGGATTTGGCACTCTTGGAAACGTATATTTTCCAACGCTGTGAAAAAAATTTAAAGTTTTGATTTTCACACACACACGCACGCACGCACGCAGACAGATGGATTTTCGTATCGTATCTTCTTCCTTAGTACTGTGAACCGAGATAAATATTTTGCATTTCCTTCTGTAAGTTGAAACCCAATTAATGTCCAATGATAGTTTGCAGACGCAGATCTTCAGAGCGGGCAATGTCACTAATAGAAACATCGTTTTGCGTTCTATGCCAGTCGATCGTTTTCCAGGATGACACCGCTTCTCAGTAGATAACCAGACTGAAGGAATTCCTCGACATGTTTCCGTCCTTGGAAGTTCGGAAGAAATTCGAAGTATTACGATGAGTGATGCTATCATGAAATTCTTTGACCTCGCACTGCCATTTCGCTGACTTTAACCGAAAGCCTTACCTTCTTCACCCCCCCCTCAACTCCCCCACTGCCAAATGTTCTTCCACCTTGGTGACTTGTCGTAGTTGTTTCGTGAGGATTATAAAGGTAATCGATCTTCTTGGTAGTCGACAAAAAAACTATAAGATGGAAAAAATATTTTAAGAAAATATTTTTTTTCAGACAGAGGTGTCAAATGTTAAAATAAGAAAAACACACCTTCTTTAGAAATGTTGCATGCTCAAAAAGACATATTTCAAATACGAAAGAACAACAGATCGCGTTGTAAATATCCAAATGGTTCCTTAATTCAGAGCATAGTTTCTAGACGTTCTAAAATATATTACTTGATTATTGTTTAGGGGGAAAAAAGTGGAAGTTGGTGTGACCTTCACCCTCGGGACTCCATGTACTGCTCAGATAACACTCGAGCCCTTATGACGAGGTGCTGTTAATAAAGAACATTTTTAAAATGTTGACTCCAAAGTACTTTTATCTAAGCCATATACCAGCAATAAAAGATTAACTCAATAAAGATTACGAAAGGATGGCCTTGGTGACGTCGCTCTCTGAGTTAAATGAAAACATGCCAGCAAAGAATGCGGTGACACACGGTCGATAGGGGACTTCAAGTAATACCTTGAAATTGTCCGGTGAGGGCTGATTCTAAACTGGAACAATAGCGAGAATTTAATTCCTCACAGTATATTATATTATATTATATTATATTATATTATTATTGTCCATTTTGCGGGTTTTATGATGTATTAGATGAAAGAATTTATAACACTTGTATTAATTTTAAAATTTGTGCTATTAGTATTTTCAATAAGCAACAAATAAGATATAAATCTTATTTGTTGCAACCAAATGTTATTCTGCTCGAAAATTATTTATCCGTTTTGGCTGCTTTCAAAATATGAATTAATGTAATCATTTCTCGTTATTTTCAACAGTTCACCTCATTTCCTTGATTCGAATAGATCTGTGGTTTATTTCTTTGTAATTAAGAAATACTTGTTTGTTTTAGCATATCATTATCTTTTTATTATATTTTATATATTATATTATATTATATTATTATAAAATAATAATAATATATTATTATTATTATTATTATTATTATTATTATTATTATTATTATTATTATTATTATTTATTTAATAGAAATCTGTAAGAATTTTAGATTAAAAGGAATATAATGAATCATGATGTATCGAAAAAACTGAAAAGATTTGAAGAGCAATCTTCAGGAACTTGCGCAATTGTTATTAAGTTATCAATCGAAGGTGATGTAACCCATAACTGTAACAAAATAAAAGGATTTTTCTCCGATTAAACAACAGGAAAGCTCATATTATACCCCATACGCAATGGGTTAGCTTATTTTGCTGATAAGTTCTAACCAAGTCCAATCCAAATATCGTCTATATATCACTCTTGAATTCCAATTAATAGTTTCCTATGGAGAATCCATAAAAATGAAGTGAAGACACTTCATACGGAATATTCAGAAGCTCATATTCAGACCTCGCGGTAAATACAAATAAGGAGAAAGAGACAGAGAAGCAGAAGAACTACCCGAACTTTTGGGACTGGTATCCATTCAAAACAAAGAAATGCCAGCAACCGGATGTGACAGTAAATGAATGTAATAATCGCTCACATGATTCAGAAGCAAAGACTAAAAGCAGGCGAAGCTCATATCCAGACCTCACAGTAAATCTAAATAAGGAGAAAAATACAGAAACTCAGAGCAACAACTTAAAATGTTGGTACTCGTTTCCCTTGAAACCTGAAGCATGCCAGCAACAGGATGCGACAGCAGATGAATGCAACAATCACTCACATGATTCAGAGGCAAAAACTAAAAGCAGCCGAAGCTCATATTCAGACTTCGCGGTAAATCCAAATAAGGAGAAAAAGACAGAGAAGCAGAAGAACTACTTGAACTTTAGGGACGGGTTTCCGTTCAAACGAATGAAATGCAAGCAACCGGATGTGACAGTAGATGAATGTAACAATCGCTCACATGATTCAGAAGCAAAGATTAAAATCATGCGAAGCATATATTCAGACCTTGCAGTAAATACAAATAAGGAGAAAGAGACAGAGAAGCAGAAGAACTACTCGAAAGTTTGGCACTGGTTTTCATTCAAAAGAAAGAAATGCCAGCAACCGGAAGTGACAGCAGAAGAATGTGACAGTCGCTCACATGATTCAAAAGCAAAGACTGAAAGCAGGCGAAGTTCATATCCAGACCTCGCAGTAAATCTAAATAAGGAGAAAGAGACAGAAACTCAGAGCAACAACAGAAAAGGTACTCGTTTCCCTTGAAAACTGAAGCATGCCAGCAATAGTATGTGACAGCAGATGAATGAAAGAATCGGTCACATGATTCAGAGGCAAGTCGAAAAGCAGCCGAAGCTCATATTGAGACCTTGCAGAAATCCATATAAGGAGAAAGTTACAGAAAAGCAGAATAGCAACTCGAAATGTCGGTACTTGTTTCCCTTGAAAAGCGAGGAATGTCAGCCATTCTCAGATTCATCTATTGTGATAATAGATGATTTTGACAATCACTCACATTATTCCAAAGCAAAATCGGAAAGCAGGCGAAGCTCATATTCAGACCTCACAATAAATCAAAATGAAGAAAAAGATACAGGAAAGCATAGTAATAACTCAAAACTGTGGAACTGTTTCCCTACCTTAATTAAGCAATGTAAACATATTTATTGCGCTAGAAACAGACTTGAAAACCCAGGAAATGACTTTAGTGCCATACTTGAAAATGGGGACAGATTATCCCCAAATATACTGTGATTCTATCCGTATGTCAGATATTTTTTCTCTTTCAATCAAACCAAAGGCTGATAATTATTTAGAATTGGGCAAAATTGAGAGGACATGTGTTGAATGTTTAGAAAAGCAAATGTATTTGCAGTTTAAAAAGGTAATAGGAAAAGGAGGAAATGGAGCCGTACTTCACATGAAAGAAAAAGAGAAGGGTGATGTTGCTGCTAAGATAGTAAAGTATGCAACGTTTGGGGAGCTGCAACTCTAAAAAACGTTGAACTATCATTTTCGCCTACCTTTATATAAATTAATTGAAACGAATAGTGAAACTTCAAAAATGACCACATTTATTATCCCTCCGCTCAGAATCCCTCTTGACAAGTTCATTTCGTTAGAAGATTTCAGAAAGAAAACGAATCTTTTTGAAGTGTTAAAAAGATTTCTCCTCGATATTCTCTCTGCAGTGCACTACCTCCATCATTTGAATGTTTGTCACAATGATATTAAAGAGGACAATGTTATGATTGACTCCAACAACAGACCTATTCTCTGGGATTTCACGGGACTAAATTTTATTCACGATAAAAATTTCTTACCAATACCTCAGTGATACAGGGCCCCCAGAGATTGACGTACGTAAAAACTTTGGAAACGGAAAGACAACCGACATATGGGCGTATGGAATAATCGGATTGGTTGGAAAATGTTTACGTTGTTTGAATACCCTAACCAGTGGACTAAAAGACAAATGCTTTCTGAAACACCTAATTGCATTATTAGGAGTATTATGATAAAATATCAACGAACGGAAAAGAAACTAAAAGGAAAAGAAACTGGCCAGTCACTTCCGATGAAGTGAACTCTATATTTTCATTTCTATCGTTGTTTTTGAGGAAGCATCACGCTAGGAGAATTTGTGCTCTAGATGGGATAAACCATAAATTCTTCCAAAGACAAGATAAGAGAGGTATGTATTGCTTTATTTCTACACATCTATACTTGAAAGATTTAGGAGTATGTTAAATGTCTATTATATTTACACATTCTGTGTAATATGATAGCCATCATATGATATTAGCAGATGTTTTTTTACGATGAACGCAAACGCATTCACCAACAGACGCTCTTCCATTATAAACTTTCAAGAACTTTACAATCGAAACTGCATGAAAAGCTACAAATTCGATCGATCGATTCAAATGAACAACTAGACTCAGATTTTTCAGGTTACGATCCACTTGATTTAGGGGATATCGTGAAAATAGCTCTATTTTATTGCTACATTCAAGTCTCGCTGTGGATATCATCCCAAGGATATAATGGAAAGAAAAAAAACACTTCATGTTTTATTTATTCTGCTTCTTTTCTATTTATGAACTTGGCTATAGTTTTAAAATTTTCCAGGGGAAATTCAATTATTTTTATTTACTATATTTTACTGTTAAAAAATTTGAAGATAAACAAGTCCTTTAATGCCTTTTCTTCCAACGATGGTACGCAGAGGTCGTTTATCCCCGCATAACCCCAGAGAGGGAAGGAAAGACAACTGCCGTGTTCTTCTATGAGGTTAAACCATAACACTTATATTATTTTCTGTATTGGCGTGAGGTCTACTCTTGATTTTTTTTTTTTTTTGAAATATGGTATTAAAAACCCAAGTTTTAGAAGCAAGAAACCCAATACGGAATTGGATGATACCGTCAGTCGCATATGGCGTAGCTCTTGTCGGTGCACACAGCCGGCAAGAAGAACGCCGAAGTTTTGCACGATTCAGTGACCTTCATAGAGAAAAATACTGATCTTATAAGTTTTATATATGTTGGTATTATAATGTGAGATTGTCCTCGGAATGATATAATGTGGATATAATAATATAAGGTTTCTCTAAGGGAAAAGTCACAATAATAAAATGTGTTAGTTTTGAAAATATTCAGAATATGAGAGGCATAAACAAGGCAAGTAAATTTAGTTTTTTTTTTTATTTCATTGTTTTCTCCTTTTTTTCCTCTGCAGATAATATAATCTTGAAGAGTTATGTCAATTAGAGCTTTACGTGATTAACACCCCATTACTGTCACCATTTTATTCATCCGAATGATTGCAAAATATTTATTTCATTAAATAGAGTTACGAAGATTTGTTAATATTGTAATTTTAAGACCCAGAATTATAATGTTACATGGTCTTCTTGTAGTAAACAAATCTGAAGTTAAGGAATTACATAAAGACAATATTGAAGAAAACAAACCTAAATAGATTTCAGAAAAATCAGAAACAAAATATGGAGATCACCCACAGGATCTAAGGAAAAATGGAAAAAGTTGTTTGTAGCAGAAAAAGTTTCAAGTTTTACTGAAGGAAATTTAAATTCCTGTGATTTTTAGAAATTCAAGGAAGGAGCAAAACCTTTATTGCTGACATGTTAGCGGAATATCTACAAAAACTTGGTGCGATTATTTTTGTTGTATAGACAACAAAAATAGTACTTATTAATGATTTGCATTTGCTGATTCTAATCTACTTAAATATTTTGTTATGTTAATAATTAAGCGTTCATCATTGTGTTAAAATATTATGTTTCAATTTTAGAACTTAACTAATAAAGTATATAATGTATGTTCTCATTTGTTTTCTATTTATTTATTTTAAATCGCACTCACAACATCACTGTGATATGGATCCCTGATAATTATTATTACAAGAATATAATCATTCAAAGAAAATGCGATTTCGAGATGAAAGATGAACACATCTTTTGTAATACAGCCAATAAGATAAATTTAAGAGCTCTCTATAATAAAAAGATCTGAAGAAAGCATCTGTCCGCTATCTAAATACTAATAAAGCCTTATTATTACCTAGAGCGGATATTTTGGATTTAATTTTATCGTTTTAAGAAAACGATGTAATTTGAATATCGACGAGTCAATTTAAAATATATTCGGATCAAATTTTGAGAATGACGCTTGTCAGAAATCTCAACAGTTTAGCTTCTCGGTTTCTATGCTTCAGTTATGAGAATCTTTATGTTCCCAATGTTGGCGTTGTTCGAACAGACATAAATTAAAAACAGTGAAAGTAAATATTAACTGGAACAGATAATGTGTGCGGAAAGAGTTTATATATATTAATAAATACAAAATATCACAAATCCGTGAGTTTATAATATTTCTGGTATCCTAAGCGGTATAAATATTTACCAAGAATAATATATTATTGCTTATGAGTCTAAATGCATTAATGGGTATCACTGACAGTCCTTGGAAATTAATCGCCATTTGTCCACGATAGCATATTTTGTAGTAATCCTCGTTTCTGAACAATATAACGTAGACTGCCTTATCAAATGCGTCTAAAAACAAATGTAAATATCATTATCTGTTCAATGAAACATTTAACACGCACAGACAACTAAGAAATACATTTTCATTTTTGAAATACTAAAGCTTATTAATGTATTCTAAGTAATTAATTTAAATTACTGAGCTTTCGTAAACTATATTTCCCTGACTTTTTATCTCATATTTTAACCAGTAAATGAAAATATTAAGGAAAGTATTTCGTTTAGCTGTCATGGTTGACCGAGAGGTTAGCGTGTCCGCTCTTCAACCAACAACAAGCTGGGGGTTCGAATTACTCCTTCGGCATTGATATTTGTGATTTATGTAGAAATCCTAAATCGACCGACATTACAAATATACGATAGGTTCACAAATAAACCATTCGTGGATGCCGCATTAAAAGTACCATGAATTATGGTGTTTAATTGCTGTTTTGATTCTTTAAATATTCAACCAAGACTAATTTTCTAAATTCTTGGTTGAATATTTTCTATTTTCAAGACTAAATCTCTAGGAGTAAAACTTATATATTTTTTTATTTATAAGGAACTTTCAAAAGTAACTCCTGCCGATTTCTCCAATTCACTCTTCAACTACCAACCACTCTCTACGCTAGCCATAAACGGTAGTGGAAGATTCGGGTTCATCAATGTTCCAATTCAGACAATTCTATATTTGAGGTGCGTTTTAATCAAACTAGACCTTATTATATTTCTATCGTAATAATCTTTTTAATCACTTCGCAAATATATAGAATTAAAATTTGAAGAATTAAGATTAAAAGAAATGTTATAGTTCTTAATGGTTTCAATCTGCGTATGATGATGATGATGTCGCTTACTGGAGAAAAATTAAAGAGGTGCTAAGTGCAAGTACTGGACATAAGACTTCGTTTTTTTAACTACTAGTCTACACTGATATTGTATTCATACTTAGGCAATTATCTACAGGTAACTCAATCTCGCTTCGAGGATTATTGAAGGTATGTTGTTTTGTAAAAGAACTCTACTTTTATGATTGACTTTTGCTATGTCTTCCAATGCACAGAAAGTTCACTATGATTAGGAAATTATTAAAGAAACAATAAAAAGTCATTATGAAACTTGCATAATGTTAAAAGAGTGTATGCAAAATACTTCGACATTTCTATCAAAATAAGTTATAAACAGAAGTTACGATCAATAATTTTATCACCATAAATTACGGATGTTGGATACGCACAGTTACGTCACTGGGTTAGGGGGTCGCAATGAAAATGATAACAAGATTTCCAACACTTGAACAAAGCTGGGAATATCCTTTTATGTTTGCCTTATCTTGCATTTGCAGATTTTGTGCATTCCTTTGCAGATTTCCTACACATTCCATTTAAGATATCGACAATCCTTTTCATTCATCTCTACCTTTTAGGAAAGAATTATTCTTGCTGTTTTCTGGGCCATTTCTAGGCGAAGAATATTTTATACAGCCTTCATTCACACCTACACTTCTCTTTGTTACCTTAGAGATGCGGACGAACCCCAAAAAAGATGCCGATTCCTAGAAGCCCTGTTATGCCTGTTCCTCCCATACCGTACTATACATTGTTGGTTTCTCATGGTATTCTTTTTATGATCGAATTGATGTATGACATGTACATTATCCTGGTTAAGCCACACACACTGAATTAGTGTCGCATACGATTTCTACGCACTTCTTAAATCTACGTTTTTTGGGTGATATTTTTCTGTAATCTTTCGCTGCTTTTTTTAATTTTACACAATATGATTATAATCAGTAGGAAATTATATTTTAGAATATAAGATGTGATTATTATGTACGTTTAGTGATCTTTTAAGTCTTCAAATAGAAATGTAACTCAGAAATTGGCAATTGTTATATCTATGACTTCATTCCTCTCCTGTTTTAATAGCAGTTCTTCATCAAAATGCAAGTTCTCAGTAAACATGTAAGTCTAAAAAGTTTTTTTTTGTGGGGGGGGGGGTACTAATTCAAAAGTTATATATTATCGGTTATTATGTTTAATGAATGAAAAATATAATTCTATACAGTGTCAATATTTTATTCAAAAATATTATTAGTTATTAATCACACCCACTGTACAAATCTCTTCCGAACAAGGCGATTCTGCATAATGGTGTGCACTTGGATCAGACACTGTGAGGTACTTCCTTCCTTTTCCTCTCAAATGAATAATCCCAGCTTAATGTTTAACTCTTTTGCAGTCACAAACGCTTTTTTTCATTAAACGTAATTATACAATATTGGTTAATATTATTTAATAAACACGAACGTGCGAAACAAGGCGTTACTTCTTTTCTCGGAACATAAATTCATTTCAGCAAAACAATATGCAATAAGTTGGTCATCATTGATTTAAACCAAGACCAACTAACTAGTTATAAGATTTTAAATATATTTATTCTCATGAGTTGTTCCAGAGCTCGTAGGCAGATTTTGCACAATTCGTAATCCTTCAAAATCAATCCCGACCGATCCGAATTATAATTAGTGAACTAGATTGAATTTTAAAATGAAATAATTAATTCCCTTTCTTTCAAAAACCCATTGACTACAAGGATCAGTCTCAGAAGACCATTTAATCTCTTTGAAAGAAGAAGAAACTGAGATGAAAGATTTCACCGAGCTAATAACAATATGTCGTGCATGGATAGACGCATCCTGGTAATAGATAAGAAGCTCCAAACTCCGTTATCAAATTATGTCAATTTGTATACGCGTGAATCGCTGACAATGTCTCACTACGTCACTTATTTTCCAGGAATCGTCTGTATTCATAAAGATGCGAGGAGTGCAGAAGAACCTTCCAGCGATATTTTTAGTGCAGTAACGTGTAATGTGTTTATTTTCAGTGTCCATGAAATATATCATTGCAAATTAGTTTCAAATGAGACCGCAATCACTCATATCATAGTTTTACTAATTTTATAATTTTCTTTATTTCATAAAATGTTTCCTATTCTCTTTGTATTACATTTTGAAGTTACTTCTTAATAAATCATTTCTGACACTACTGTACGACGAGTACACCTTACAGTTTTTGTTAAACAGGGGAATTTCCATTTTTGTATGTAACGATTATATAATAGACTCATGAAACACAAATAGATAAACATACAAATCATTACTTTTGTTATTATTATTTTTATTATTAATTTTTGCCATCGTATAATAGAAACTATGGTTATTAATTTTTTTAACTTGATAACCAGATCATAATTCACGAGAAAGTTTATTTCCGCTGTTCAACATATGAACTCACTCTACTAAGGAATATATGATTTTTTTCAGACGACAAGTTATTAAAGTAAAGTTAATGATAAAAATTTTAAATGAATATTATATTTCAATATTTATACAGACTATAATAATAATGTTCACTATAATAATAGTGACCGCGCGGTTAGCCTAGTGGCCTTGCGCCTCTCAACCATATGCCTAGGGAAGGAGTGTCCTGGGTTCGATTATCGTCGAAGAGGTGAGGAACTTGAGGATCTTCCTCAGGCATAGCCAAGTTAGCCGGTCTTGGGTGCGGGCAGTAGGGTTTTTTCCGTCAGGTTATCTGACGTTTTTCATCCCGCAAGCAGGCAAACCGGCCCCGTGAACACACAGGGATACAGCCAGGAATACTTAGAGGCATAGGGGTGACCAACCTATCCTCGTACTGTGGTTACGAAATTCAAGCATGCTTGGAAGGCTGTGGGCCTTAAATGCCTGTTAAAGCCATTGAGATAGGATAATACTAATGTAAATAACATATTTTATAAATTCTATAGAAGGTTTCACAATTACGCAAGGCATAAGCACATATTAAAATTTAGCGGAAAATCAGCTAAATGTTATCCGTGAACTCTGTCTTACCAAGCCGGAAACCTTTCCCAGTAATCAGACAGGATGGTACACTGGTGTCCAAAACCTAAGGACGAACGCAATTACTGAACGCAATTAAAACCCACATTCAGACGAATCGGCTTGAGGCAATTTGAATGTTTGATGATTTCGAGTAGAAAGCGGGTACACATTCAGATTTTCGAATCGCGCGCAAAGGGGTTCCGGTGGTAGAACTCAGCAGGATAAAAGGCACAAAGCTGCGCTAAGCGAATTGTGTTTGAAAGAAGCTCTCTTTTCGTGAAGGAATAAAGTTGCTAACTTGGACGTCTTGTTATGTCTCAAAGATATCATTCTAGATCATTACACGCGGGGAAGAATTATTGAAAAGCTTGAAGAAGGCAGAGAATTACTGATATTGCTAGAGAGTTTGGAATCTCACATAGCGTTGTATCCAGCATATGGGAAGCGTTTAAAACATATTAAATGTCTTCTAGACGTTTGTTAAGAGGTTCCCCCACTCGCTCTACCAGGGAGTATGAAGACAGATTTTTGGTTATAACAATAAAAAGTAATCGACACACCACGGCAGGTCAACTTACATGTGTGTGAATGGAGCAAGTCGGCTCCATTCACACACATGTAAAGTACGCGGATATCTCGACAAACTATGACAGGACGTCTGCGACGAGTAAACATATACTCTCGAAGGCGTGTAGTCTGCGTCCTTTATCCACATCTCATCACAGCGCACGCTTACAAAGGTTTTGTATCCATAAAAAATTGGGCAAGACACTAATGGGCTAATGTACTCTTTACAGATAAAAGTCGTTTTAGACTTTCCGCCGATATTAGACGACAACTTGATCTAGCATGAAAGTGGTACTAGTTATCTTCGCGAGAATATTATTGAAAGGGATGGATACGGGGGTACTGGGGTCATGGTGTTGGCAGGCATTACGCTTCTGGACGCACCGAGCTACAAGTGTTGGTTTGGTTTATTTAGATTTAGAATTAGTGGCTATGAAGTCAGTGTATTATGTATGCTAATTTCGTATTTTAATGGCCGGTTTGCTTGTTCTGTGGGAGGAAGATTCGAGTTTCCGGAAGGAAAAAACTCTCTAGCTCCGTATGGGACTGGCTAACTCAACTTCAGTTGAAAAACCTGATAAAATTTTCTTCGCATCTTAGACGCGAATGGTTAGGCAAAGAATTCATTTTAATGGATGACAATGAAACGCCACATTGTACACGAACAGTGGAGATACTTCTGGAATCCGAAGGTATTAAGTGGCAAGTACGTTCCCCAGATCTCAACTCAAAAGAACACTTTGGGGATGCAATAGGGAGACGAAGTGCTGCTCGAATGTCCCCTCCAGAAAACAAGCAAGGCCTTATCTTTGCTCTAAACGAGGTGTGAGCCAGTTTGCCGCAAGAACTCCTGAATCACTTGGTGCTAAGCATGGTACAGCGTTGTGAGGGCTGCATCACAGTTCGCGGTAGACATATTCCACATTGAAATGTCTCTCCGCGTAGTTTTTCTGTAAGCACTGTACATTAGTTTCTTAACTATGTCCTTATGAAATTTATAACGTTTGCCTAAAACGTATTGCAATTTAATTTGTGCGAAATTTATAACACAATTTTGTGTAATATACTTTATTAGTATGCGGCAATAAATTCATGTCCACATTTGGCTGTAGTCATGAAAACGTTTTCATATATAGGTAAAATGTAATGCAGTTCATCCTTAGCTTTTGTAGATAAGTGTAGCATCACGCTTGGTAATGAAATTCATATACCTCTTAACGACCTTAACAAATACTCTTTTTCACATTAGAATCAAACTCTTTTCAAATAAATACTAACGTTTTTTAATTCACAATCGTGAAAATTTCTAATAGCTAAATACAAGTGCTGATGTGTTTTGTTTTTCAGATAAGAATAAGTATCAGAAATTGATGCACATTAATCTATTACTACTTTTCTTTTTTTCTTTTGACAAAGATAGATATTTTTAGAAAAAAGCGAACCATTCTCCTAAAGGCACTTTAGGGAAAAATAATCACTGGAATATTTGAAAACGAAAGACATTATAGTGACCAACCTACTGCATTAAGTCAAGGTAAAGAAAAATAGTTATTACCACACCAAGATGTGTTTGAGAAAATTTCGTTAGAGTAGATATAAGAAAACTCAACGAAGATCCTTTTGAAAAGGAAAAACTATTATAGGTGGGGTATCGTGTATCTTTAATTAACTGTGAAAGCTGAGTGCCTTGATTAAAGAATTACCTTGATTAAAATAGGGCAAGGAGTTCATCTGATAGCAAAGAAATAGATTTAGCTTAGTGAATGGACGAAGGAAGTACAACTAATTTGAAGATGCAAACGAAGCAAGCGAATGTTTACATTTAGCATAAATCAGAGGAACCGTTTACGCCTCCAAGAAGTGCCTGACATAAAGGAGACTATTAACGATGCCGTAAAAGAAAAAGAAATTTAACACTTGCCGGTAACTTTTAACTAACCCCTAATTCTGTGTTAGATTGAGATTATAGTGAGTGAATGACTACAAGTAAAATCCCGCATATGGATTCTTTACAAAATTTGTGGTTCATTTTTATTTCAATTTTAATAAAACTTAGAGGACAACTGTATGTCTATTTAAAGAACACAGAATAACACATTTTAGCTATCCAGATAACACACCTTAACTATCCAGATAGCACAGAGTAACACACTTTAGCCATCCAGATAACACAGAATAACATACTTTAGCCATCCAGGTAACACAGAATAACATACTTTAGCTATCCAGATAACACAGAATAACACACTTTAACTATCCAGATATCACAGAGTAACACACTTTAACTATCCAGATATCACAGAGTAACACACTTTAGCCATCTAGATAACACAGAGTAACACACTTTAGCCATCCAGATAACACAGAATAACACACTTTAGCTATCCAGATAACACAAAATAACACACTTTAGCTATCCAGATAACACAAAATAACATATTTTAGCTATCCAGATAACACAAAATAACATATTTTAGCTATCCAGATAACATAGCACACTCTGAAATATTATAATAAACTAAAACAAACTAAACATTAGCGTACAACTAGTTTAGTAAACTGAATTTTCAGACAAGAATATTTTTAGAGTATTATCGTTCAGCTATGATAATATTAACTGAACAATTTTCAATAGTTCTCATCAGATGATAAATAGTTATGAATGGTTGTGCTATTTGGCAGTGAGATAAATTCTGAAAGTTATGAGTATTATATCCTGCAGTGAGCAATAAGGGGCTCGCTCGAGCCCTTTGTTAAATTTTTCTGAAATTTTCGAGCTTCTTGTTCTTCTTGTTTACTTTTTTATTTTGAAAAAATAAAAAAGTAAACAAGATGAATGAAACATATTAAGCGACAAACTCATAACATAACCTAACAAAAATTAGTCTATTTTTGTTAGGATTACAGATTATTCTTAATCTATAATCCTAACAAATTTTATTTTATTGGAATTACTGTTTCAACTCCTCTATAACGAATGAGCCCAAGTTTGAAAATAAAATAAGCGCATGCGCTATCTTTATCCTTCTCCCTTCTGGTAGCCAATCGTATGGTAAAACCAGTAGCCAATCAAATGTTTTATAAAAGATTATAAAATATTTCATTCTGTTTTATTTTGATAGTTAAAAAATGTTTTTCTTATGTAAGATAAATTAACACAGTTGATTGTGTGCAAATATTTCATGTTTAGGTCATGATATATTTGTTTAAAAATGATAGCCTTTAGACGTTGATTGTCCTCTCATACTTTTTGATTGCAATTTGCACAAGCTGCATTAATAAAAGTTTCTGTGAGAAATAGTTTTTTTTTCTCGACGATGCGAACCCTTTGTTAAAATTTCCATAGCTCACTACTGATTATATCCAAAACTGCACACCCATAACTTTAGGTCAGTAAGACCTTAGAGCTGAGGCCATGAGATACCTACATGTAGAAATTATAAATGGATGAACTAGGGGGCGCAGATTGAACTGTTTTTTCTAGTTATTCACATTATTTATCTATCTAACTATATGTAATAAACATTTTTGTTTGTTGGATTGACGAACGAATCCAATATAAGCTCCCAATTTTTACAACAATCAATTTTCGTATTTAATTTTTCAATTGAAGACAAATTCAACTTTTTCAACTATATTCACGAATTTTTAAATAAATATTCTTTGTGTTTAATGTGTTTATCGTTATGCTGGATGAAGCAATATAGAGCATTCATAACTCCAAGTTAGATCAATAATATATTTTGTATTAAAATTTATTGTAAATATTTCACAGGTTTATGAAAACCACATCAAAACTTTCAACTCATCCGTATACTGGGTTTCATTATACTACCACCAATTTCGACGGCAAAGGTATATTTACAGGGGTAACCACGGTATTATTCATTCTAGAGAAAAATCTTTTTCTATTATTAACGTCTATGAAAATAGAGATAATAATGATACAAAGAATAGTAATAAAAAGTCCAAGCATCTTGTAGTCCAGATAACTACATAACTAACTAATACAGAATTATGTAACAAGAAATTTAATGTGGCGTCGGAGTGTTGGCATTCTCACCAGGATGTATAATTCATGAGAGCTGAACTACCATGAAAACGTTGTGAATAGCAGCAGATGGGGACGAGTGCTTGATTGAAGGCTTCAGTTAAACAGGAAGCTGGAAAGTAAGGAATGAATATTTCCTGGTAAACTGTTTATCAGAATCTACCACCACGTTTGGACTGATACGATTACGGAAGTCTCGTGATATAAAAATAGATTTTTTAGATGTTATTAATTCAATCATTTATTACAAGTAATTGAAATATAACATTGTGAAACGTATAGATTTCTGCGTTTCTCCATTTCTTTCTTCTTTTTTTTTCATTTCGAGATTTCTTCTTAATATAAAGAGGAAACAGAGAAAGTAGAATTCTGGGTACAGCTATTAGCTAAAATGAGTTCTTCACACAGACAACTATGATCTATCAGAATAAATGATCAGTCATACAGATGAATTTAGAATTTGAAAAGCAATTCGGAATATGTTACGAATTATTTTGCGATTGCGATATATGAACATATTAATAACCGTAAGGTAATTTTAAATTTGTGGACTTTCTCATTTTATATACAGAGAGAGAGAGAGAGAGAGAGAGCCTCCGTAGCTCAGTCTATACAGACGAAGCCTTTGATTGAAAAAAGATTTGGGTTCGATTCCCGTCAGTGACGTGAGGAACCTTTACCGGGTCTCTTTCGACGAAAGGTGAGTTAGCCAGTCTCATACGGTGGTAGGGGGGGGGGTCTTTTCACCCCGAAACTCGGGTTTTTCTTTACCGACCACTTCACAGGCAAACCGACCCCACGATCGAACGCATCTCCAGATAAAGGACATACACACACACTGGGAGGGATGGGGCTAACTACCTTATCCCCGAGTTACGGTTGTGGTTGCGAAGTACAAGTATAGTTGAAAGGCCATGGGCGCTTAAGTGCCTGTTAGGTTCACTGATGATATATATATATATATATATATATATATATATATATCATCAGTGTTATTTTGTTAAATTATTTTAACAAAAACTATAGTTTTTTTTTTTAAATTTCGTCCTTCAAAAACACGATCTGTATATATGTGCTAGAACTATTTGGAAGAGTGGGAGCATACCACTGAACTACACGCGGTAGATGACGTCACTGAAAAAGTAAATAAATTTTCCTAATTTTCCAGGGGTGCGCTAGACGCAACTACAGCGTACTGGTGATGTGGAAGGAAGGTAGCAAAATATCGTATCTGTATATTCAGGTAAAATAAGAAACTATTTCATCATATAGAGAGAGAGATGGCAGCCTTCTTAAAACAATCCGAGATCTGAATCCAAATCATAATACCAGAAAACCAAAGAAACTTCGTTCACTCATTCACAGTACTAAAGTGTATTATAGGTTTACAGCCTCACGGGCTGGAATTATCGCCAGAAACAAATTCTAACAAGTGAGCATATAAAATATGAAGCTTATTCTTTTAATTTTTAGCAGTTTTACTTTTCCGAAGATCTCTAATTTAATACTTAACACATGGCCTGAGTGAATATGCTAATAATCGTAGGAATGTTTGGTTATTCTCCAGTTTCTCTGTTTTATAATTTATAAACTCTTTTGGTGTTTAGCGTAATCGAAGTAGTGAAACTGAAAATAAAGGCAAACATCGTATTTCGGAATTGCAGGTCGGTACCTGCATGAAATTACATCGAGATCACTTCGTGGAGCAATATTCGTAGAACCATGTAAAAGTTGACGTGTAGTTCACTGGTTTAAAGAGTTTTCACTAGGCCTTTTTTCAGCCCGCTTTAATGTTACTCAAACTTTGTATAAGACAGTATGGTTGCATGATTTCCAAAGAATCCTTCCAGAAGAAATCACAGTTTTCAATTCCCCAACTCGGAAAAGTCGCCCGTAGATACATATGATATACATAAAATAATGTTAGCTGGAATTGGGAACACAAGATGGCAGAAATGGTTTGTGATATTAATATCGTCTACGAACTCGACTATCTCAATAGCTAACAGTGGAAATTAACGCCAAGCCGTTTCCATATTATAGCTCTACTCTCTTTGAAAATTAAAAGGTACATCAGAAAATGCATATTTTAATTCTTCATTAGTTTATTCTAAATATGCTTTTACTCCTTTCTTCGTATGAACTCTCTGATTCACAAAATTTATTGAATGAAACACCTTTTAGCTAGCGGTCATCATATAATATACACATAGTGATTGAAAATATAGCCCAAGCAACTGAGACTGTGAGATCAGTATAATCATATCTTTTATTTAAATATAAAGACCCAATAGGCTTCATTTCGGCGATATAAACAATATTCAAATTAAGGGGATATTAAATCCCACATTGTTTTAAAACCGAATAAGAAACTCAAAGATTGGAATCAGAGTTTCATGCCGATTATAGTAAACTATAAAAGTATCGGCGGTTACTAGCGTGAGCTAATGCAAGTAGTCCTAGTACGTAGTACAATCTCAGGCAACTCGAATTTGAACTCATCATGGAAAATACCAAGATTACCGAACAGAACTTTCCCCACCTTTGTAACGAGTTGCCTGAGATTGTACTACGTACTAGGACTACTTGCATTAGCTTGCATTAGTATCGGCGGTTACTCACGCTAGTAACCGCCGATACTTTTATAGTTTACTATGTTCAGCATGAAACTCTCTGATTCCAATCTTTGAGTTTCTTATTCGGTTTTAAAACAATGTGGGATTTAATATCCCCTTAATTTGAATATCTTTTATTTTTTATTCTTTGGCATAATGAAATATCCAGTCCTGTTTTCTAAAAGAAAACCCTGCCACTCCTATGAGGTTATCTTCTACGCTTAGAATGCACTCTTATAAAGATTATGAGAGTCGTATAGATTTCAACCGTGTCTGACCGAAGACTGTTGAGAGTTATGATTTGTGCACGACCAACATGCTAGTCCACTCGCTCGTGGCGAGTAGCTGCAGACGTACAAAACACAATATTTTTTATTTAATAAAATATCTTTCTAAAATATATTTTTAACTTTTACTTTTAACACTTTAACTTTTAACACGGATGCAGCACCACTGTTCCGTTTATAGAATTCCTACCGATTTATCATTATCATTAAAAAAGTGAAGGTCTTGGGCAATTGGAAAACAGGATTTTACATAATTTGTTGACCACTAGAATGATCATTAAAATTTCCAACAATCTAAATAATTAGATATGAGCTCATATAAACGTTATACTCTGATGGACATGTTACGATTAAATGTAGTGGTTTTAATTAGATAAATACATTTTTTCTCTTACATGATACATGAAATATTCGTTTAAAAGTGCAAAAACGTATACGAATACATCTTAATAATAAGTCACGCAATTTAGTGGGCTGTTTTGAAGTCACTCTTTCAGAGCGACAATTGTTCTCGGTCGAGCCCGTTTTCTGGAATTTAATTTCAGCTCTATGTTAGTCTTAGAGTCAGAATAAAAATACACATACGAAGTGCACTACTGAAGAAGTACCAGGCATATATGAATTTGAAGTTTAACTATTCAAATTACTGTAGAGATGTGTATATTCAGTCAATGCTTACTGATGTTATTAAAAATATATTCCATTTTTTCCTACGATGCCACAATTTTGCTTCAAGCATAGATTATTTATATCTGTACTCCATTACTAAAGACAATACTTGCCAGAACTATACATTAAGAAAGTCGTCTTGTGGTAGAAACGTGTTATTGCAACAGGAAACACAAAAAAATAAAAACCTTTAGAAATTCCGATGAAGACATTCAGGTGGTTCAGTTTATCAAAAGTTACCAGAAAGTTCGGTGTTACATTTGTAATCGTTGTCCACTGAGAATTTAAGAAGCCTGATGCACAAAGATTAGTGATTTTTTTTTCCTCCGACAATGGCAACGGCAAACAGAAAAAGTGACTTTTACTTGCGGGATTACAATCACGTAAGCGGATCGCATACCCCCACCCCATCCCACCAGCTTTACCACTGCAGGCTGTTGGCGATGTTTCCTTTCAGCTCACAATGGTTGTAGTAAGGATTTAATAACACGAGCCGAACCAACCGGTCTGTCCGCAGAAATATTGGAAACATATTTCGTACGTTCGTGGAAGAAGTAGCGTCACCAAAGGAGAACATTCTGAAGCAACGCGGGAGCTATCGTTACTTTTGCCCTGTAATTACAAATGAGCAAGTATTTATGAATAAATTGTGAGCTTTTGCTCTTTTGTCTCAATCAGTCAATGTATTTTCTTCTTACCTTACTCAGTTCCTTATAATTTAAAGCAAAGATAGGGCAAACGTGTCAAACTATGTTTTTTTTTTCTTCATGAAACTTTGAGAAGGTCCTAAATTAAGGAAGAAACGTAACAAATGCGAATGCAAGTCATATAATAAATTTGTAATCCAGTAACCTGTGCTAACCTGTGAAGAGGATTGATTACCACCACTGTTAAATAAAAGATCTGAACAATTAAAAGAGATGAGGGGTAGTGAATCAAAGGCTTATTCTTGGCAATATCATGATACAGAAGGAACGATGCATAGATAATATAAAGAAGATTATAAAGGCTGATATAAAAGTGGATGAATGCTTGTTTGCCTAGTTACAGAAATGAATGTATAAGCACCCCATTATAAGGAACAATTCTGAAATCACATAAGAATAAATGTAAGACAAGTGGGTATGTTCTTAAAATTTTGAAGAGAAGACTTATTGTTATTATTATTACTGAATTTAATTCTTGATTTTAATTTAATTTAAAACTAAATTAATCATTTCCATACATAAACATGGAAAAAATTATAAGGAACTACAGTCCCATCGCCACATTTCAGTAATCAACCAAATTATGGATCGCACTGTGTATTGCAAACTCTCTACATACATAATGTACATAGAAAAATTCCTCATCATTATAAAAACACAATATGGTTTTCAAAAAAATAAATGAACAGAAACACTCCCGAGAAATATCATAGACCTAACGATGCGTTAAATAAAAACAGAATAGTATTAGTTATTTTTATTGACATAAAGAAAGCGTTTGACACACTAACACAAAAACCTTCCTGAGCAAACTAACACATACCGGAATAGGAAGGCGTCAAACTCTGTAGGTCAAATCATATATGGAAAACAGAATGCACATCACGCATATAGGATCAGCGCACAGCAAAGAACTACCGGTAACCTGTGGAGTACCGGAAGGAGCTGTTCTTTTTCCCGTTCTGTTTAACATATACACACGATATTAGCCAACTCCCGCTAAAAAGTAGTATCTTCCAATATGCCTCACAACGACGCAAACACAGCTTACACAGATATGCAATACGAAAAAAAAATAAAAGTTAATGATATTCAAATATTCCCAGACCCAAACCATGCAAACTAAATATCTCACTATCCTATATCTATCCTCCTATACACAAGCACTGATCCTAAACCCACAACTATCACACAGGTGAAAACAATACGTTATCTCGGGCTTCCCTTCAATGCTGATCAAAGTTGGAATAACCATACAAATTATCTACACAACAAACTCAGGGTAAAAGCAAGGAAAATATATCGATTAATTAATTTTAAGATACGCAGTTACATAATAGAGACTATAAAGTTAAAATATAACAATCGTTACAAAATGAAATAGTAAAACTGACATTTTGGGAACAAAGAAAAGCGCCTACACTCATAAGGACCGCAGTGACAGAACACAAAATATTTAAGGTAAAACACTTATGTCACTACACAGTCAAGGAACTTTATATTAGCTGCAGAAGAACCATTTGACAGTCATTATGGAAGTATCTTTACGTATCACGTTGTATATCGATAGGCATATGATTGTCAGCAGTTTTTTCAGCTGTTTTATAGAAAGAAAAAAAATCTAGTTTTGGGTGTCACATCCTATATGCGATAAGCTTATAGGATAATCTAGAAATATTCCCCGTGTCCTTGACACGATGTGAATTGGGGTTTGTTCAACCGAACATCACATGTAGTCTTCCGGCTTCGTCACATGGGCGTCGTCAAACAAAGATGAGTACAAGAACCAATTACCTTGAAGTAAGTTGAGATGCATCATCTGTTTACTGAACCTGTACTAAAGATATTCAGGCAGAACATCCATCATTCTCTGCTGTCTCCAACAACACAGACCGAGAGATGAATAACCCTGGAATCTCATTTATTCTGAGAAGCATTTAAGTAATGTACAGACGACGCCAGATTCACATCGCAGTAAGAACGAGGAAGAAATATAAATAAGTTTTATAATATTATTTTGGTGATCAATTAATAAGAAAATATTCAATTTCAGTCGCAGCGTTTCGAATATAAACTATTTCCATATTCCACTTAATCAAAGTCAACTGAAAAAGTTGAATGCGGTTATATTTCCAGATATCATACACGTGTATGACTCTAAGATACGATGAACAAAAATATCGCTGTCTGTGTTTCTAATGAACAATAAACAAATACAAAACGTATTTAAAATATTAGTCCATCCGCATTCGTTATTCCTTACCAGTTTCCATAAATCGTTTTACGATTTATGGAAACTGGTAAGGAATAACGACACTGACAACCGCCTATTTGTATTCTTGGAAACTCTAAAGTTTCTTCGCGTTCTAAGCAAGAAATGCGAACTTAAGACTTTCCAGTCATGGACATCATTTATCGAAAGAGTTACAAAAGTATTCTTTTATTAAATCCAAACAAGCGAAAATTATTCAGTCATCAATGATTGATGTAAATAAACTTAAGGGAATTGATGAATTCTGGATCTGTTAGTTAGACGATTACAGAGTCGTCTAAAATATTTAAGACATTAAGCAAACCCACTTGTGACGCGTGGACGTCATTATTAATATTTCTATTAATATGTTTATTTCCAACGAGTCGATATCTTGTAACATCTTAGCGCAGGTAGGCACCGAGCTACATATACTAGTAATCTTTCTAAGCAGACCAAACATGAATGGCATATTTTCTTTGAGAAGATTCAAAGAAGACCAGTACACGAAATAACCAAAATAATGTAATGGAGAATGGAATGATTCTTACTGGAGGGATTTGTTTTACTGCACTGCTGTATTAATGAAGAAATGCAAGCAAAAGTGTATTTTTTAAATGACACCACCTTATGCAATTTAGTTCTTAAGCAAACTTTTTATAATGCAACTTAATTACTTTTAAAACTGAAATACAGACATAATTATAGATCTTGGTAACGAAAACGAAATTTAAAACTTACCATACGACATACATGTATTCAATATTAAGTAGAAAAACTTTAATTACGGTAATTAGCATTAAGAAATATCACTCAAATTCCATACGAAATGCAAAACACGAAGACACATTCTCAACATAAAAAAGCAATAATTAAAGCCAAAAAACTTTCATTAAAATGGAAAGGCAAAATACCCCTTAAAGGGAAAATGCATCATCCTGTTATCAGCTTCGGTTTGCAAAATGCGTAAGCGCGTATTAGGCTGGTTTATTTATATTGGTGCTCAATGACTCTTCGAGGAATGTAATTTCTCAGCTTTTTCTGAAGGAATGTATTTCATAGAAATCTGACATTGGAATGCGAATATGTTAATTCAGTTTTAGTTTCAGTTAGTCCATTTACAGTGAAATAATAAAATAAAATAAAATAAATCCTTAGTTCACAGACGGTGCTAATGTGGTTTAGAACTCTTGGTAGATTGGAATCGCATACAAAACGAAAATAAAAGTGAAGTATAGGTATAGGGAAAAGAGTTTTAGCAGAGAAAAATCTTTTTTTTTTTTCAAATGTATACTCTCATTTTTCTATATGTCCACATATTTATGATTGAATACAGAATCAATCTACCAATTCTTTCTTTCGACTGCTATCTGGGAAACATTTATCTTTCTTAGATTAGTAAAACGTTTATTATGTAACTATATAAGAGTGAGAAATCTTTGGATTTCCAAAAGATACAAACTTTTCGGTGGTTCAGAATTGTATTCATACATATATATAATCACTTTGCTTGGAGATAGATTCAGATGATTACTTTCTGATGATTTAACAATCAACTGGGCAGCCTCCCCAATTTCGGAACGATGCTAGGGAACCAAAATTCACCTTCAGCAACCAACTAATAAACAACAACAAAGAATGCAATGTCGAGTTGTCTTTTAGTCCAAGATCGTCACAATAAACAGTGATTTTCTTTTTGTTGACGGAACCAGAGAGACTTTGTCAAGACTAGTACTACATCAGTTAAAGTGGTGTGCAGAGGAAGAAGGGAGTTTATTACTATGTAGATCACGGCAGTTATGTTATATTATCAATGCGACCCGATTTTGCTTCTATTGATAACTTTCTTATGCTCTGCACGTTCTTCTCTCGTCTCCTAGTTTACATGCAGTAACGGGATGGCTACAAATTGAACACTAATGCATTCAAGGTTCTGCAAACTCCCTTACGTCGAAATAATATTTAAATGATCATATATAATTACACTAATTGATATATATTAAATGCTTTTGAAGTCTTTATGTATTCTGGTGTATTTCCATAAATACGATTATTTTGAATTTCCGATCGAACAGCTAGTAAAATTTGACATTAAAGAAAAAAAAAACTGATAATTTGACTAAATACAAGCTAAACAAATGAAACTCTTTCTTACCGGAAAAAATGCTAGAATCTGCTGTTGCTATATTACGTCACTTTCATAAAGAGCGTGATTAAAACACATCATTATAGATATCAATAATGTTCTCAATATGCCATTAATTTGTTCAACGTAGCACGCTATAAATTATTTATTGAAGCATATGGAGTAAAAAAAAATTCTACTGCACTTTTTTATTCTTTATGATACTCAATGTTCCAATGATCTGCATAATACAAATAAAGGCATTGAATGATATTGTGAATTAGGCAGTAGCAATTATCAGAGGGACTATAATGTGCAATTTTCTGGTCAATTACTATTAATCATTCAGGTTAATATTAAGCCTTTTCATTAAAGTAAGAAGATAAAGAATCCACTAATAAAACGCCATCAAGATAATTTAGCGATGAGGCATCGTTTATGAATATTCTATCGAAGATTCAGAAAATTAAGAAAATTAATTTATTAGCTGTGCTTATATGCGCATGCTTAGCAACATTTCAATATTTCATTACTTCAGAAGTTTCATAAGTACATCATTAACGATTTATAATTTCATACACGTATTTATATTCTTTACTAATTCATTTTCTTCATTGTGAGATGATTTTGCATGCCGGCCTAGTATTTTGATCGTTGTTTAGAGAAAAGCTCTGATTTTATGTCACAAGGATATAAATTCTATAACAGAATGAGTTAACCTTTGAAAATAACTTTTTGAATATTGGCTGGCAGCCAATTCCGCCTTCAATGTCGTCTAACAGGTGTGGGCAGATGAAAGCTGGCGTAGCTATGACAGACAGCTGCTGCCATCTGGTATTATGAATCCTAACTATTGTTACTGCGTGTATATTGTGCGTTCTGCGATTGATATTTTTTAAAGCACAATAGTAAAAACGGAAATTTCTCAAATCATTAACTATAATCACATCTATAAGGCCTTTAGTTAGCATATTTCACGTCTTGAAAATCACCATGAAATTGAATGTCCTCAAACGAATATAGTATAGTTTTTTTTAACAAGTTGTTCATAGAATAAACTATGTTATTTACAACTGTCGAAGGGCTAAAGAATGTTCTGTTAATCCCACTGATGAAATGAAACTTGTTACTAACATAAAGTACGTTTACTACAGTTGCGGATTCAATAACTCAGTTATATTACAATGACCAAATATGGCACTCTTTCAAGCCACTTTCACACCTCTTGTAATCAGGAATTTTAGATTTAATTAGTTAAAATAATGTTTAAATTTACATTTTTAATTCCATGCAGAGTAATTAGAAGTAAACGCCAAGTTTTCTTGCTTAATAAATAAACTTTAGGCAAAGTTTAAATAATAAGGAACGTTACACTACTTTTATTCGTACTTACTCTTGTGCAATTTAATCCACTGAATTCTATTTCTTTCGGTTCCTTTATGTGTTCACTCTTGTTTCATCATTTTAGGAACAGAGTGATTTAATCGTTCCTGTTTACTGTGCTCAGAATGAAATGGACTCTATAAATCCTTACGAGGCGATCAAATAGTGAATTATTTTGCCGTGCTCTTAAGCTTACAAGTGCATTAACACAAACACAACTTAATGGATATTCTGTGTTTGTTACTAGTCTCATTTCATGGTCACTACATCCGCCAACAAAAGAGGGAATGAAAATGTTCCGCGAAAATATAGATAAGAACAAACTCCAAGCGAGTTTACAAAATGGGTAACTATTTCTGGAAATGAAAAGAGAGCAGAAGCATCTTCCATTTCCTGTTGATAAAAATAAATTTCTTTATACTGCTGTAAATCCTATTACAAATATATCTATGAGTGAGTGAAAGAAAGAGAGAGAAAGAGAGAGAGAGAGAGAGAGAGAGAGAGAGAGACAGAGTCTATAGTCAAAAAATAACGCAAAGCTCTAATTAAGCTAAGGTAAGTAATAAATGAAATAAATTTTATCCAGAGAGAACAAGAACAATATTATTGACACTGCAGTGAAAATATCGTGACACTGTGAAATAGCAGTACCTAGCTGTGCATTGCATATAAGAAGAGAAAAAAGCAAACATAAAAAAAGTACATAGCAAAATCATATGAAATCCAACATTATTTCAAAGCCGAATGTTTGCGGAAACTATGAAAGCTTCGTAAGTGCGTTGAACAGAGGGCTTGCGGGAATACATTCCTCGGCATCCCCGAGATGTCTTCGTTTGGACTACTTAAAAGATATGGCATTTTATTAGTCCATTTGATAAAGGTTTCTGCCTGGTCTCTGAAGAGAGCCAACTAGTTCGAAACAGCTGTCAGGCCAGTGAAACCTTCATCCATTGGACTAAGAAAAGGCAAATATATGGACGCCTTGAGCAGCGCTAGTGTCTTTTAAATAACGCAAGCTAAGGCAACTCTGGGATGCCTGTATTCTCGTAAGCTCTCAGGTCAGTTCAAAGTTTCATAAACTGTGAAAGTTTATGAAACTTTCATAGCTTCTACAAACATTCGGCTTTGAAATAATGTTGGATCTAGTATCCACTTTGTTTATGTAATTTTGCAATGCCGAAATGAAGCCGTATGGCTCTTTCTTTAGTAATCAAAAAGTTTCTCTTTGATGATGAAACTACTTCTCTTTGGGTTTGTGCTGTGTTGAGTTGGATCAAATTGTTCAATCAACTATGAATATTATTACAGTACACTTCTTTGTCATTACAGGTTAATCTAATCTTAGATTATGAACTCCCACGACTATTATTATTATTATTATTATTATTATTATTATTATTATTATTATAAACTGACGCTTCCAAGGAGTCCAAGAACTCTTCGCGGGAGAGTACTCCACTCCTTTAAACAACCATCATCTACACACAACTTCAAATTAGCAGATCATAGTTTGATTTTACGAAACACCTTACGTATTATACATTGTCAACTATTTTTAAGCAAATACCTATTTAATGTAAAATAATTAACGCGAGAAGAAACTTAAAATTTGAGTAAACGGAAAAGATAACTCACACGTCATTGTGATCGGAAAAAATCGATCAGGAATAAACACTTTTCTTTAAGTGTTCGTTGAGTGATGAAGACATAAAACCTGATAGGTGGTCTTCACGAGTATGTGGTACTAATGAAACGTTGCTAAAGTACTTGAGGAAGATGTCAAAGAACTCCAGAAGTGAAGATTAATGGAAAGACTGCAGTCAATAACTCACTTCTTGTATTAGACTAGCACACATCATTAGTGCAATTCTGACCAAATAAAAACCAACCAAACATAATTAGTTTTCCACATGCACTGGTAACTCTTAGAATATATGATCATATGAAGTCATTTTGTGAAGTTATCATAAAGGATGCTCGTCAAAGATTTAACAGCAAAAAAAAATCATAATCCGATGATATTTTCTTTCATTCCTGTTTCGTTTTGGAATATACACTGAAGAACATAATACAAACTTGTAAAACCAATCAACTTGATATTACAGAAGTATAGTAAATACTCATTAAAGGGCAATTTTTTCAGATACGATACCTGAATGTCATTAATGTATGGTACATGGAATCTGAGTCATCCTTAGAGAAAGTAAGTATAACGATTTTTAGAAAAATATTGAACAATTTTGCTTGAGATATTTCATGCATTTGTAAAAGAATGTCTTCAGACTGACTTCGAAGAAAATAATTATTAAATTCCAGAAATCGAATAAAATATGAATATTTTGGATCAAAACTTTCCAGGAACCTTTGTAGCTCAGTCGGTATAGAGGAAGCTTTGGTCGGAAAGACCTCTGTTCGATTCCCGTCAGTGACGAGAGGAATCTTTATCTGGTCTCTTTCGACTAAACGTGAGTTAGTCGGTTTCATACGGAGGTAGAGAAGATTTTTCACCCGGAAACTCGGGTTTTTCGTTCCCCAGAACAGGCAAATTAGCCCCGTGAACACACACATGGATCTACAGAGATAGGACACCTCCAGGAATAAGGAGTAACCTATTCCGTAGGATTTCGGTTCCGAATACCTACACGGTAAACTGTGTAGGTCTATGCTTGAGTGTAGATTACGATAGGATATGAAGTTTCCAGAAAATGAACTTTCCAAAACTTACAGAAGCGGAACTTAGCAGAACTTAAACCTCCAGAAGACAAGCAGAACAGTGAATACAGTTTCCGAAATATGAGCTCTCAGAAGTCAGAGAATTTAATTTGATTATGGAAGAGGACTGAATTTATGCTCTTGATACTACAAAGCACCTGAGAAAATAATCCCTTCAATTTAATTTCTGTCATCTTTAAAACTAAAAATGTTCGCTTAGATCTTTACAGTATATATTTATGTCATTAAGAAAAAAAAAGCTCTGCTAAATTCCATCTGAGAAAAAAAACATTCTTATTATAAATATCTTAATTTGCAGAATGCTTAAATTTTAAGAATACTCCAATGCGAATTTATTTAAAATGCAAATTAAATTCTTTCCGTTTTCTTTATTGGGAGTGTGTGTGTACGAATGCATGAAGCAAAATAATGGAACAATTTCCTGCAGTAAACTAATCGCTCTACTTTTAATTATATATTTCTAAAATTACAGGAGGATAACAATTCTCTTTTCACCGACAAAAGCCGGAATTAGATAATTGATAAAATTCCCCAGTCATTATCAAAATACTTAAAACGAACGATTCGGTAAAGCACAGCGCTCAAGGCATTCACACGCTTGCTTTCGACAGTGGGAGTAAATTCTACGTAAAGATGCATCGTAACAAAGGAAATGTACATTTAAGTTGATTTAATCTGCTAAAATAACAGATGTAACTGCTAACTAATAATTACTTAGTGTATTAACCCCGAGGCACGTGAATAATGTAGATAGTACGGTAATAATGAGGAGAATGGAATGTAAACTTCAGAAATTACAGCAAAGACTAAGTTAGCTTTTTTTTCAATTCAAAGGTTACTTTTTTATGGCTGATTATCACTTTTTAGGAATCATAAGTTTTATAAATAAATATAACTTCCATGCTTAAATCTTTAAGGACTTTTATTTAAAAAAAAAAATTTCAATCTCAAATCTATGCGAATCTCTCTCTCTCTCTCTCTCACACACACACACACACAAAGAGAGAGAGAGAGAGAGAGAGAGAGAGAGAGATTATTTTCTCTAAAAGACACCGTTTACACATTTTGCACTTCTAGATGTGCTAGCTGAAGATGAACTTTCTATCTCAGCCAAACTCACCCGGTATACATCTTTTTTTTCTAGTATTTCGTAGCATTAAGAAAGAAAACAAACTGCTAGCATTAAAATGGCAAAGGTTTTACATTAAGGGTTGACCTTATACTCTACCCGATAGACAGTCATCAGAACTACTATTTATTTATTTATTTTAGCCGCCACACACGATAATTGTAAACTCGTAGTACATTAACACCGTAGATAAACTGAGAGTTATTTCTTATATATTCTTTTAAATTTCGTTTTATTACTTTTTACATAATCCGGAAAAACATTATTATTATTATTAGTAGTAGTAGTGGTGAAAAATTCCGAATCTGTGATGAGGTTTCATTATATTACATGATACGCTTTTATATTCATAAATTTCTCTAAAATTATCTAAATATCTGTTTATTTTTACCTGCACTGATTTAGTTTCTTTGGAAATCTGTACTATATGACACAGGTGAAAAACTAGCGGTTTTTTTTTCTTTGCAGAATGCTAGCATTTCACTGTATATCATCATGCTATGAGATGATGTGAGCGGCTAAAGACTCAGAAGCCCATACACACAAGTGGACTCAAAGAAAATTCGAATTTTCTTTGAGTCCACTTGTGTGGACTCAAGTGGACATTCTAATGTGGCCATTTGGAAGAGAACAAATATTCATTTATGATGTAAGAATTCAAGTATGTTTGTTATGTAATTTTCATTAACTCTCATATCCTCCCCTAGTATATTCAGGAAAAGAGTAGCCCAGCCTTGCTAATTAATACGGTTTTTACAGTGGCCGAGGCAGCACTAGCCAATGTTCCAGATAACTCTTATCGAACTCTGAAGAGATAAATAAACTTCTGATCATAAAATAAATTAATATATTTTGGAAGACCTTCGAATTTAACTAATTTAAAGCAAATTAGCTTAAAAATAACATAATTAATCGTATCATCAGAACTTAAGATAGCCAAAAGCAATTTATTAATTCACACTACAGGAACTTATAACAGATTTAAGTGACCTTGCAGCTTTAATCTTCTCTTTGTTTGGTTTAATTTTTAAAGATAAGGAAATAAAGCAATTATCTACATAAAAATGCATGCTTATTTTTTCATTTCTAATTAAATTTCTTCCCCCCCTTTACCATTTAGAAGCAGAGATACCACAACAAGAACAAACCGGAGGCAGCGGTTTTGACTATGATAAGATTCAGCGAGCAACACGATACTCTGTTTACGCTTAAACGGAACTCTGGTTTTAACAACTTTCATCCACAGAAGAGCAAATAATAGCACTGCTGCAAAACGTGATAGTTTGAATATATCGATGAATAAACCTAAAGTTCTTTCAAGAACGTGTCAATGTAGGCAATCTATCTTAGAATTTCTTATAAACTCATACGTCTAAATTTTCAGTATAATAAAATTGCTTAACGAACTATTTATAGACAATGTATTTATCAATAATTCATTTTGTTGGCCTAGTTTCGGCCGGTTCGTTAGGCTCCTCATTTCCTACTGACGGGTGGATTCGAATTCAGCTGCATCTTGAATGCTTGTAAATGTCATTAGGTCGGAGATAATTTTCATACCCAGGGTTACCACATAATCTAATCGTTTGCTGCTCCACAGTACTAACGTACTAAAAGTTAAAAATCTTTCGTGTGCAGATTATTATTTCTTATAATATTCAAAATACTGTAATCGTATTCACATATGCTCATACGGCAACGACTTTATATTTCACTTAAACGCTATTCCACAAAAGACTGCTATTTCGACGGAGCTTTTCGGTTAGCAAGACCTGGGTTCCTGTAAGGCGTGCGAGTACTTGGCCTCTGCGAAAACATTAAATTATATCACTAGTCGAAAACCGAAGTTTAATAGCAGTGTTGAGATTCAGAGCGGGATTAATTCAGATCATTTGGTGTTAACCTAAGGATTTGTCCATTCATGCCTTACAGGGAGAGAATTAATACTTGTAAATGATATGCAGGACTATTGAAATAACTATTCTACTGAAGTATTTTACTGAGTTAATTATAATTATTCTAGTCACTGAACCTTTAATATTTCAAAGGTTCGGTAGATAGAATAATTATATTTAATACAGGCGATTTTTCAATATTATTATGTTTTAATTTTTTGATTGATATAAAAATCTTACACCATCCCTCCTACTTTTCTTCTTAGTCCATAGTTTAATTTCATCTTCAAAAATCAACGATCCACTAACAGTCTGACGACACGCAACATATAGACTCTCCCACCCAAGCCAATCTAACTTTTCCTTCGGTGATATCCTTTTCCACAAAATGGTTCTTTTCGACCATTGCGAATATTGCCGCACACAAATTCATATTTCCTTAGATGGAGAAAATGCCAATTAGATTTCAAGGTGGTAGATGACTTTCATCTCCCAGTTCAATACCGCATTGCTTATTGAAGAACTGAAGTGACTATTGCCATATTTGGTACCCAGAATAACAATCGTAGTTCCCCCCCCCCTTCCTTTTTTCACACACATATACAAGAGTGTGGGCGACAGCCTCATGGGTATGACAAACACACTGAAGGGACTGTGAACCTCCTCTGTTTGAACTTACAGCTGTAAAAACTGTTCAGGATGTCGGCCTGTGGACAGCATACGGGCCCAAACCCGAAGGTTTCCCAACCAGTTCTCGAATAATCCTGCTGTGACTTACTTTTTCCGATCTTTTGTTCGCATCTTGGAAACGGCTATGTAGGGAGAAACTGTTGAAGGCATGCAGTAGAACAGAATCTGGATAATTTCTCATTCGTGTCGTGTGAAAGGAATGATTGTGGAGCTTTCATCCTTACTACATGCTCTTACACTTTAATTAATAATTAAAATACCAAAATCACTCAAGAAACTAAGCCAAAAGGAGCTAAAAATAACAAAAATTGAACAAGAAATAAAAAAAATCTATAAACCAATTCAAAAAAATAAAGAAATAACAAAACAAATAACAATAATGAAAGTCCATATCTCTTCACCGTCATTCGTGATCTTAACATCAATTAAACAAACACCAAACCTGACTGACTTGCTATTTTTGGCAAAGCCTTAGTTGGAGACCTCGATCACTACTGCCTACATCAATTTGTCAAACTAAACTTTGAAAGATTCCTTCTGCCACAAGGCTTGATGTAATCTGTGCATTTGCGAAGTCTATAGCTGATACATTGAGTATCACACTAACCCGATATGTTTCAATTTATTCTAAATTGCATTCTCCTTTCGGTGGTATATCAAAATGTATTTTTTATACTTCGTCTCCATTGAGAATATCCTCTGGTTCTTCTAAAACTTGCGTTTTTGTAGTAGTAAACTTTAATTCCTAGTATCAAACGTCATATTGCTATCCACGTTTGCTAATTCCTAAATCGTAACCTCTGACTTCTCATTTCTTTCTGTACAAATTACAGTTTTCTAGCATACATAGTTGTTATATTCGTTTTCCCTACCTTATGCAAATTACCACACTCAGAAGTCGATAGTCAGTATCTCATGCTCTGGTGGAGGATTTGATTTTCTTCATGAAATCTGGGGTTTTTCATTCAGCAAAATAGATAAATGTGGCAGAGAACACACGAAGTTTACAGAGATAATGAGCTATCAAAAGTTTAGCTGCTTCAGCTATAAATCCAAATAACGACACATCACTTTAATTGATGTTCACAACACGTCTATACTGCCTGCTTCCATTCTTGTTAATTTTATTTCAAGCACTCGGCGGTTCTCTCCACAAAACGATTCCAATGCCTTTCCGTTTATGAATAGCTAAAACCAGTGTTCACACACACACACACACACACACACACACACAAATATACATACATGTGGGTGGTAGTATCGATTATTCTGAGGTAAAAAAGTTAATATGTGTCTAATTGCCAATGGATGCGGAGATACAGCTGTTTGAAACTGCACTTAAATATGAGAAGTATTAAAGAATGATAAATGACTTATTCGTTGTATTTATTGACTGCTTAAATGATACAGAACACAAATAACTGAATAATTGAACAAATACTATAATTTACAGTTCACACTAAATGTTTGAAAATACCCCCGGCCAACCTGAATGCGCTTTGCAACACTTGTGGTAATAGTACGTGTTGTTCTTCTGAGGTCGTCTTGCCGTTCTTTTATGAAGGCAGAATTATGCATAATACGAACGATGAATTCGTCTCTTATGTTTACCTTTTCTTTATAGAGTTCGCTTTTCATCCATCTCTACAAACTAAAATTTAAGGAAATAAAGTCTGGAGATTTTGTAGGGCAATGAACGAGATCCCCGAGGTTGGCGGTGGAATTTTGAAACATTTATTTTGAACTGTAAATTACAGTATTTGCCAATTATTTGTGTTTTGTATCATTCCAACAGTCACGAAATACAAACAATAAGTCAGTTTTCGTTCTTTAATACCTCTCGTAAAAGCTTTCTACGTGCCAGATTCAAACCGCATGCATTGGCAATTGGGCACATGTTTATATGAATTTTTGTTTACTCAGAATAATCCTACCAAAATATGTACTATTCTCCTGAAATGCCCTGTATATAGGAGTACCTTACTTTGTCAAAAAAATAAAAATAAAAATAAATAAATAAAAAATTGATAAATAAAATAAATAAAAATCTCTAGAAAGGCATGTTGAACACGTTGAACATAAGATAACTATAAAATGTATAACAAAAGGCATAGTAAGAAATAGCGTAATGTTTTCTGGCTCCCTTAGATAATCTCTCGATATTTAGATGTTAACTAGATGGATGATGTCATATTTATTTTATACAAATGCTAAAAAGGTCACTTATCATATATTAGTAGTATATCTTTAGATTTTAATTCTTTACCCATTTTTAAAGGTTTAATAATATATTACAATTAAAAGAAATTAAAATATAATAATATATTTTAATTTCTTATAATAAAATGTAGTAAATATATTTTGGACAGTAATCAAAAATGAATCAAAAAACGCACGAAGCATATAATGATCAGTGCATATAATAAAGTTGGTTCCTTTAATAAAAAATAAAAACCCCAAGAGGATAAGTTTAATAAAGTCCAATTTCACGGAGGGAAGTAAAGAAATATCCTCACGTTAAAAGTATTACAAAGTAAGTGACGTGGAATCTACTTTCCAATTGGTACTCGAGATTAAAACTCTGCAGTGATGTTAGTTGCCATGAAGCAAAATTGAAATTAAATGAACTTGTCTAGGATATCATTAGTAGCAAGAATAAACTTTCAAGAAGGTCTCAAGGTTGCATAGTAGTGAATAAAATCAAAAAAGAAAAAAAGTTCTTAATTGCTTTCGTTCTAACATAGTTACAAGTACTCTTCAGCTTGGATATTTAGTAAGCCGCCTGGTTGAGTTTTCTAACGTACTCACTACTTAAAAGTTTATTCTTTATTTGATGCTTAACATCAAGTACTAATAAATGGGTACGTCACTCCACAAAAAAGAATTTATTGCCTTGAATTCTTAGAAAAGTAGAGTTCGAAAATTACATTTTACAAGATGCTACCATTCAAAAAAGGTAATATGCAAGGCACGAAGTCTAGTAATTAATATATTAATTCCTAGAGGCAACAAAATAAACATATTATGCCATTCAGTTATAAACAAAAATGATATAGTAGAAAGATATTAATCATACTTGATAGCTTCCTTATTTTCTTGTAATATTCACCAGCCACAAAGAACACAGTACTAATTGTGTTGTCCTAATACCAAAACATTATTTTGTTGGCTAATAGAAACAAACAGCAGTTGAAATTTGCATTAGATACGCTACAAGAATGACAATGCAAATCTACTATGCGGTGTGAATAGTCATAACAGCGCCATCTATTAGGTTTTATCGTGTGATCATTAGTTGTTAATTAAAGCAAAAATTTTAAACATTTGAGTGACATAAACTAATACGCGAATACAAATTTATTAAGAAATATTAGTCGTACCGGTTTGAATTTAATAAATACAAAGAGATTGTGTCATTACAAAAAATAATAATCATAATAATATTATCATGACAGTTATAGGAATAACAAACGAATATATTTGAAGAAATCATAATTGAATATGCGAAGAGAATTATTGCAATCATAAAATGGTGCATTCCGTTTTAAGCAAATTACAGACATAACTACATTACGACCATTAGCAACATATTTGTTTAATAAGATGGTGCCTTATCTGATTGGATGACTTGGTGGCTAGGTATCATCATACGTTAATTCAAAATGGAAAATTGTCAAAACTAATTTTCCCATTAAAACAATCCATTTAAACAGACGAGATGAAATAATAATAATAATAATTTTTTTAAAGATTGTAATAACATTTTATTTATCATCATACAGGGTATTTACATATATAAGTAAAGCATACTGTTACATTTTCTGTTGAGTACAAAATGTAGAGTACAGTGCTTTTTTAAAAAAATATATAAATGTACATCTGTGTATATATATATTTTTTTTTTCAATATCAATATCATAGCTTATTATTTTACAGCCTATTTACATGTACACAATTTTTTAAATTAAAATTATGAATAATATTGTGATTTATATTGTGTGTTAATAATAATAGTTGTTAACCAAAGGAGCTATGGAAGCTTGGACAAAACTTTAATGAGCCTCATTTTTTAAACTCATAAAAATTCTACGAAATCAGAAAGACAGTTTCAAATCTTTGAGATTTGAATTTTAGATTCTGAAATTTTGGCAATCATGTAAAAAAAGTTACAGAATGTCGATTCGTTTTTGGCTTTTTAATTCAAGATACATAATTTTCTTCTTATTAATTTTTCAATAAAATAAGAAATTGGCAACTAAAATTAAGTTAGTAGGACTCATCCTGTTTTTTCCCTACTAGAATCTAATTTTTCTTCCCTTACAACAGGCAACCTGCCCGAAGAACATACCCAAATTAATATTGGCCTTCTGTCTTAGTCAAATCTCTTAGTAAAGTAAACGAAAATATTTCGACATAATTTAGTATACATTCCAAACGCCACACTTCTCTAAAACACCCCAACACGCATTCTCTAAAATAGCAAGGGATTATTAATAATATAAGTTCAAATACTTTTGTTACATTTTGTCTGAAAGTGGTTCGATTGACGCCAAATGCGGTCGGTATGTGGATCTGCTGGTGTGTTTGTATCTTGAATTCCAAATTGTATTTAATTATTTTCAGGTGATAATAAGTTGTTCGATGTCGTAATGAGGACATAGTTTGCCCTGTCGTGTGCTCCTGCAAGAGACTCTCAAACAAATGCAAAGATTTCCTAAACTCGTTAAATTATATCAAGCAAAGTTATATCAAATAATTTTGAAAAAAAAAAAAAGAAGTCTATTTATTCTCAGTTATTGAAAAAATGGAAAAGATTTTATTATTCCCCATATGCAGTAGTGTCAATGGACTGCCACGCCTTAATGCTCTGACAGAGAGGTTAATTCTAACGGACACTCTTCTATGTCAACTGAAGTACAAACTGAGCTACAGAGCAAATGAGAAAAAATATCATTATCCAAATTACAATGCGCCACCAATTTAAATATTTTTCTAAGATTCTTTTATTAAGTTTTATTAAAATTCAGAAGTTTTATTAAAATTCTGGATATTTATCCAATTTTGGTTTTATCATAGTACAGGAATAAATTGCATATGGATGGAGGATGGCATAAAACGCACCTAACAGTTGCTCGGGCATATTGAGAAATGTAACATGTTAAAAACTAAAATTTTTCTAGGAGTGTTTTGAAAAAATTATCTGTGGCACACAAATAGAATTTTATTAACGTTTTTAAGCAACTGAAATCTAAACTTTCTATCAAAAGGATATCAAAATCATTCATCTCCATATAATTTTCGAATGTTGATTTAAAAATGTTCTTTTTAAAAAGGATTCCAGATTTAAAAAAGTAAAAAAAAAGAAATTAAAATAAAATAACTGCGCTTTTCATCAGAAAAACCTTTTGGAAAGGAAAGTGGATATTGCCATACAATAAGTGTCGTTTATTTTATCTTGCTGTTATTTGATGATTGAAAAAGTGATCAAAGAAAAAAAGAAAGAAAAGAAAGAAAAAGAGAAAACAATCCCCCCCCCCAAAAAAAAAAATTACATTAAATGACAAATCAAGAGAGGGATTATAAATTTATATCCAACATCAACGTGTTAACGTGAAAAATTAGTAACAGTATCGAAGGAACTTCGAGTAACGAGGAATAGGGAAGAACATAAAGGTAAAAAACCTTTCATCAGCGTTTTTTTAATAGAAGATGCCCTAGCCACCCTGATACTAAGAGGTTAAAGGTTTTTCATCCCGCAATCAGGCAAACCGGTGATGATGATGATGACGATAATGATCGTGTCATCAACAGTTCAATGTTTACCGGAGTGGCGAACAGATAAATATCTTTACATGATTAATTAATTGAATATATTACTGAGTGATTGTAGTTGGTAACTGAAAATATAAAATACGTTTGATAAATAATGGATGAAAGTAACTTGAATTTTAGTATACAGTAAGTAGAAGTACTAATTTAAAGTATTGGTAAACGAATAATAAAGCAATAACATTCGTAAATTCAATTGGTTGTTCATGAAATAAGATATAGTGTAGCCTAGGAAAGATTTATTCAAAATCTGTCGATAGTACTAATAAATTAAAAAGAAACTGTTCACAATAATTAGAAAAAAAGAAATTTAATTTAGTTTCTATAACTCCAAAACACAAGACTTACCCCACACTTGATTACATTTTTCACTGTTTTCTGTGTCATGAAAATAAAATATTCGATCCATTCAGATCAAGAAGTGGTCGGCGAACTGAATTGAAATTAAACTGAATTCCGTTTATTATCTTCTAAATCTCTCGATTCTGTCGGCTGTAGAATCTGCTATCAGTAAACTTGTATCACGTCTTTATTCCAGGAAAGTGTTCAGGAGTTTTAAGTCATTTAGCTTGGATTATCTGTAATTCCACATCATGTGTAGACAGCGCTGTAACTCGCCCTTGTAGAACGACCCCTAGCGGTAGTTCTCTTAGTCCTTCATCCAACCTCCTCTCTAAATGTGAACAGTTAAGGAAAATGAAGCTTCCAGTACACAAGGAGGTGAAATAACTCGCCTGAGTTAGTAATCCAAGTCTGCCGCCTTGGATTGCTGACTTGACAAGACGATGGTGTAAGTAGTCTTCCTGGAAAATTGCTACTTCCTGTAATTGCCATCTAAATAGCCAGAGATAATGAAAGGTCAATGGCTAAGGGTAACAAAAGGGATAATTTTCTGTGTGATAGCTTCTACAGACCCAATAGTTTCTATGAGTTCCTTATATTTCTCGCATCTTATCCATTATACATCAGGAAGATAAAATATTTAATTCACCTCAGTGGTCCGATTCACTTGGCTCCAGATTGCACAAATCAAGGTCCAAAGTCACAACTTTGAAGCTTTCAAGCAGTAAATCAGGATTCAGTTCACAAGTCACAATAGCTTTCATATGAATATTACTGAAGATAGCTTCAGTATTGCTTTTATGACCTTTTTCATGGGATTGGTGTCACTAAGACACAGACAGATCATATAAGATTAAAAGATAATGTTTAATTTACTGTATATTCTAAAACATACAGTTTGTTAATTAGGCCAGAAAATTGATGAAGGGAACTAAAAGGAATGCTAGTTATAGACCATATTAATCCATATTGGACATATGGATTAATCTCAAAGGGGCAGTTATAAATAAAATGAAACTACTCGTATGTTGTTAATTAAATTTTTGCAATAAAAAGTGCTTCACCTTATATGTAGGCTTTTTTTAATATTTAAATATTAGTTAATCACTGCAAAAGAGTGGTTGAATTGTTTAACTGAAATCATTAGTTAGATTTCTAAAATTGACCTTATTCTTTTCGTAATCCAATGATTCCAAAATTATTTATTTTCAAAAAGTACTCTATTTGTTTCGGTAATACACAAGTCATCAAAGCTCTTAACTTTGCCTAAAAGCACTCTAAACTGTATCCTGTTTCAGAATGGCACGAAGAGTCCTTCTGAAAGAGTTGTGCACTTTTCAAAGCGCTGTTGTTATAGTATACATGATTTCATTTTGCAACCAAAAAATCTTATATCTAAGTTGAGCATACGGCGCTCATCGGTCTGAGGTAGTTTTCCTTCTGTATTGACGTTTTTATTGAATAGCTATAAGTTGTAAGCAAAGGAGGAACACTACATGAGGAAAGCTCCCTCAAATAAAAGAATTTGACTCTATATTGCCTAGGATTAGTAATAGTCTCGAAATTGTATTCCTCAAAAATGTTTTACGTACTACTTCAGAAGGTAAGTGATGAATTATCTAATGAAACACCGATTTGTTTCCAGTCATCCACTCCACACATAACACTTCGTTTAGTTTGGCGTAATTTTGACACAGTAGATGGCCTGATCGAAACCAAATTTGAAAATTTTTAATAGAGATTCTAAATATAAACAGTTCCTTATAAATCCAACCAGAGAGAGAGAGAGAGAGAGAGGGATTTTTAATATGAGCTTAATTTTTTTTTGTTAACATTTTTCCAATAAAATGTAACCGAAACTGAACAGCGTAGAAAACTTCTGGTCTTTTCGAAAATCCTGCAGATGATCAAATTTCACTAAGTGAGGGCGAAGTTATTGCAATATATATTTTCGACATTTTATCTGGAGGGGCCCGAAAAGGAGCGACAGAATACATTTCAGTAAGTATTTCAAATATGAGATCTATGTAAAATCTAATCTGCAATAAATGCGTGTGGCCAAACAGACAAATACATCTTAAATGTTCTTATGCATTTATATGAAAATAATCGAATAAATTATTATTATTATTATTACGACTTTATTCACGATACTGAAACACTGCAAAACAAGATATCATTCAAACAACAATTTGACAGAGGAATTCAGATTCTACCCAAAGGTTCTAAGAATAGTCTGTTAGGAAGCGTCGTAAAGTATCGGCTGTTCCAAGTAATGTTTTTTTTTTAGAGATCAGATGTTGTCAGTTCGTTGATGTTTAAATCTTGAAAATAGTTGGATAGCTTCTTAGAAATTTCACCAAGTGCACCGATAACTTTGATGACTTTGGTGTGTTTAAGCTACAGCCGACAAACTTCGATTGCCAGATCTTGATATTTAGTGACTTTTTCCGGTACTTTGTTGTTGATGATGTTTTATAAGTGGGTACTGCGATGTATGCATGCATGTTCAATAATTGTGATGTCAGGTCTATTGTGTCTGAAGGCTGAAGTCCCAAATAATTTTTGTTGTTTCGTTTTTCCAATAATGTTTCAATTTTGTGCCGTCAATTATCAGAAGTATAAAAATCATATTTTTGCACTATTATTATTATTCCCCATAGATCCATGGGTGGTGCCAACCTGATAAGTGACGGATTGAAATTCGTACATGTTGAAATAAACTTGAAGTGTTATTTTTTAATTCTAAATAAAACTATATAACTCCGTGTTTAAAGTGATTACAGTTTGGGATAACATCAGTCACTTCAAAAGGCTGTGCTATCCAAAGAGAACGTATATAATGGAAACAGACATTCATGCGATCATCAGCATAATACTGTTTGCATCGACACATACCGGTTAATAAAGCAACACATTGGCAATTAGAATTAAGCCCTAAGTAACAAATGTAAGGCCGATTAATGAGCGGTGTATTAACATTTCTACTTCCAATACATAGATAATGGATTAAAAGCAAAGCGTATCGATAAACAGCGCAACATTATTCAGTATCAGTGCTTAATTAACTGATACTAAATAATGTTACTGTCACGTTGAAAGAAACTCCTGAAGAATTCTTCTTAGAGAATATGAATCTCCCCCACATCGTATTTAATGATTTTTCATTTATGATAAAATGTGAAATTAATTTCTCATTTTTATTCGTTAATATTGGAAGACAGTCAGTATTGCGGTTGTAGTTTTCTGATGCGCAAGTTCACCATCAAGGCAGACTATTAAAACTTTTTCGAATGAAGTCATTTTTAACTGGCATCCTAAATCAAAAACTAAGGTTGATCTTATAAACGGGAAGATCATATGAAGAGATTTCATTAAGTTGCTCCATTTACTTAGGTAAACTTTACGGGAAGAAGACAACGTCTTTACTTAAAAGCGTGGTTATTTTTAGTAATAAAATAAGAACATTTGGTTCTCGAGACATATTTTACAATTACTGTTGACGTCACTGTACCGGCGTCTTTATTCCGGCACGGTATACTGACATTTATTAATCATTTCTTCGGGTCAACGACCCGAAACTATGGTAAGAGTACGCAAGTAATTGTGCAAAGCATTTATTTAGGAGTCCTAATAGCACTACGAAAATTCATTTACAGAAGTTGTTATGATTGCAAGGGAAAAGTTTATGTGAAAAGAAAAGCGAGAAGAATTGCTCATAAATAAATACAGAACTTATGACAGATAAATTTCATAAAAATAATTTTATTGTTTGTTTGCCAAGTAATATATCTTAATTCATCTAAAATAAAAGTAGTGACATTTTTCAAAATATTGTATCACGCTCTCTCTCTCTCTCTCTCTCTCTCTCTCTCTCACACACACACACACACACAGAGAGAGAGAGAGAGAGAGAGAGAGAGAGAGAGAGAGAGAGAGAGAGAGAGAGAGGATTTATATAATGCCTTTTATGCAATGGAAATATAGCTTAATTAAAATAACTTAAAAACTGAAGTATCTTACAATTAAAGTTATAAAGAAAGAAACAAGCAAATCCTTCAATTGCGTTTATTCCCGAAGAGGATAGTTACTGCGCTTTTAGACAAAACTAACATTTGTAAAGGTGAGAATCCGGTTTCAACCCTTAACTCTCATTGATAACTGAGCCCAAAGCTATCAGTGATAAGTGTCAGATTAGAGAAACAAGAAAAAGAATGATCGCCATCTCGTGGTCCTAAACTTACACACACACACACACACACACACACGGATTTCTATATACCTCAGATTTTTAATAGGCAGTCAGAATTGCGGTTGGAGCCTAGTTTTCTGATGCGCAAGTGCGCCATCAAGGCAGAATATTTAAAACGCTTTCAATTGAAGTTGTTTTAACTGGCATCCTAAATCAAAAACTAAGGTTGATCTTATGGTATTACGCCTACCGATGATATCCATCTACTTCTTAGTGATGCTTAGTAGCAGAAAAGCGATTCCTCTAGAAGGCCAAACTTCTCTGCTACTAAGGTTAATAAGAAGATGGAAGTGGAGAATTTGTTTGCTGCAGAAGAACAGGAGATCAGCGAAGTTCGGCATGCTTCATATTGTGGTGATAAGATCATCAGCGTTGTAGACTTTTTGGGTTCAGCCGTTATCATTTAAATCATAATCTATACTGACCATCCTTAGAAAAATATCACTGGTTCCCTTTAACACCATCTATCTCCATAAAAATAAATGTTTTGTTCTTAGTATTTTTGTTTCATAAATGGAAGTTTGTACGCGTGTGTATGTAAGCACCCGTCTGTGAACTTTAAAAATTAAAATAAATGCTATTTCTTATAACCGAAGTAACCTACATTTATAAAACAAAAATGCTAAGGAAAAAAACATCTATTTTTTCATTCTTTCGAGATATCTCATCATTCTTCGCAAAACACTGGATCACCTTTTTTCCCATCTAAATAGCGAGTGTGAAGCAACACACCTAAATAGATCATTTATTTATATGTTTATTCGCTGTTACTGTAAATAGGAACTACGGTCATTCCAGGAGTGTAACTCTGATGCGTTACATTATAGTAAAGCAAAAGAGAAGTTCTTACTAATGCATTCTATTAGAACGAATTAATCTCTTAACGTTTCAACGCTGACAGATTGATTCGTTTTCTAATATATTCCTTATCTTAACTAACTTTCTAAGAGCATAAACTGGTTAGACGTCTCCATAGATGACACACACACACACACACACGCGCGCGCGCTGGAGAGAGAGAGAGAGAGAGAGAGAGAGAGAGAGAGAGAGAGAGAGAGAGAGAGAGAGAGAGAGAGAGAGAGAGAGAGAGAGAAGCAAACGATCTTCATTATCTGACGGCCTAATACACGTAGGACATCTCCCCATTATCCAAACAACGTTAAATTTACTGAATTCTTGAAAGTGTTCGACAAAAGATACCATTATTACAAAATAAATAAGAATGAGAAAATCAAATATTAAGACCACTCACAGGACCATTTAGTGTAGCATAAGTGAGAAACAACATGGAAAGGCTTTTCGAAGAAACCAGGATTGCTTTTCATGCTCGGTTCCATTCAGTGACAGAAAAGTTAACTGGCTGGTTTCAGCAAGATGGAATATCTGTGTTGTTTAACCAACGGTGTTTCGTCTCGCTAATAAAACACACACACACACACACACACACAACGATAATGTCCAGAAAGAAAATTTTAAAGAGAATTCTTTACAAAAATAATTATTAACAATTTTGATTCAAAAATTATTATTATTATTATTATTATTATTATTATCAAATTTCTATGGAATCAAGTGGATTATCTTAGGAGGTCCTAATTTTACACGCAGTTTACCATACCGTGCCTTAAATATATTCACTGTCTCCGCATTCTCTATACTCTCAGGCAATGCATTCCCATCCACCGCTCTCCACGCAAAAAATATACTCCTCACTCCATGCTGATACCCTCCTTATGCACTACCTCTTGTTTTCCCCAGTCTATGTCCAGCGTAATTCACATTAATCTGGTAACAAACCCCATAATAACTTATAGGTTTCAATCATACTTCCCCCATTCCTTCTTCTCCCATCCACCAGTCTCTCCGATTTACATTTCCTCACTCTGACACTTTGATATGGAATGTCAACTAATTCAACAGTGATAAGATCGGATTGCTTATTATATGGATTTAACGTAATAATACTTGAATGCATTCTATCAGAAAATGCATTATCTGTTGTTGTCATTATCTTTGACAATAGAGGCAACTTTACATCAATTACTGTATCTTCTCTGCATCGTGATCAATCCAACATTACATAATACCTTACATTGTAAAATGATTTCCGCGACACATTAGTGTTTAACACATGCATTAGAAAGGGATACTTCAGCACCGCCCATTCGTTAATATGCTGGAGTACCCCTGTTGTGACTAGGTCCATGGGTCTTGTCTTGACCTCTTTCTTTATACATCTGCCTTTTGAGTCACAAGGAAATCTTTTCCTAGGCCTTCCTCTTTTCCGCTTCTTAACGAAGGAAGTCTTCTCCACGTTGTTTTTGCTTTATCCCGGCAAACGGCGAGGCCTGATCAAGGCTAAGCTCAAATTCTTCATGAAGATGAAAGCGTATGTCACTTGATCCCGCATTGGTAAGACTGAGTCTTTTAGGTATTTTTTTAGTTTGATGTAAAGAGAAAGCAACAGGAGATATCGGAGGTTCTTCAAATAATACACAGGCACCTAATTTGATAACTTGTACTGAATCCTGCAGGATATAACTCGGACTAGGTGGATCAAATGGAATAGAAGAAGAAACTCATGCTTAACTATCTCCAACAAGGCTTTAATGCTAAATGGTGAGATTAAGCATCGAATGACCCAACAGTAACAGAAGTGGGTGGCTGATATGCAACTGGAGTAAACATTGATATTGAGATGGATCATCAGAATATACTAGCATATTTTCTGTTACCATCACCTGTTCCATCAACCTAGATGGCAGCAATTGCGATTCTGTATTCACACCCAATTACGGTTCTTTAGAAGAACCATAATTGGGTAATAATAATTGGCTAATAACCTTTGTTTCTGCAATCCTCTAAGAGACGATGATTGAACGCTTAAAGTGTGCTGAACTACTCTCTGTTGAATGATATATGGATCACCCCATCGTTCATCTGTGACGTCTTCTAACCTTCGGAAACTTGGCTGTCTTTATGAGTGCAGAAAGCTGGACTTTTGAAATGTTTACTTCACCACGAAAAGCACAATTGCTCTCAGATCAGTAAATTTCATGTCGTTTCATGATAGCAGTGGGAATTTTACAAGATTGTTAAATATGTAAACTCTGAAAGAAAGGACTACACGCAGATATCATTTTGCGAGCCTTTGAGCTCAATCGCTCCACGATAATGCCACATGGACTAGAACTTCATTTGCAAATAACCAACATTTGCAAGTAACTATCTGTGAAACTAGATCTATGAACGGATGCGGCTAATATATGGGCACACTAACGGTTCCATTTAAAGCAAACTTGCTGGTTTTCCATCTTTTAGATTATTATTAAACACCAAACATTCATTTAAATATAGGATGAGCAGCTATACTCTACTGAAACACAAGTTTTCCATCTTTTAGATCATTATTAAACACCAAACATTCATTTAAATATAGGATGAGCAGCTATACTCTACTGAAACACAAATAATAAACTATAGAATCAATCATTCCAAACAATACTTCAAAGTCGAAATTCCAAAACAATTATATATTAATATGGTGATTATTCCTTTTAAACACATTTGCGAGAGTCTATCGTTATAATTAAATGATAGTTATTTTTAAAGCTAACAATAGCAACTTGAAAATACATCTGACTTCTTAGTTACAGATTGTCATATATTTTATTTGCAATGCAAAGCTAATCGTGAAGCACATGTGAATTGGGTCTAACTCGAAATACACACGAAATTCAATCTATGAAAGAATCGCATCGGATAACTGACTTAACTTACCATATTAATGACTTCGTTTATCCTAAGACAAAAAAAATCGTGCCTTGGGTGGGTTGTATTAAGGATTTTTGTTCCTCGTTTTATTAATTTTTTATAATTTTATTTATTTTTAAATATCCCCGAAACCCTGCTCTAGAGACCAAATATATAACAAGATGCTTCAGGCCTCCAATAAGCTCATACCGGGAGAGGAAATTCATTTCCCACCTAAAGACAATGATAGATGTCCATGCCCGCTGCGAGATTCGAACCTTCAGCCTGTTTGTTGGAGCTATCCACTCGGCGATTCAGGCTAGAAGACATTGAAGTGCTTGCAAACATTTCAGTGATAGATAAATTACATCTATTTAATAAAGAATAGATGTAATTTATATAATTAAAATAAATGGTAATAAATAATTTACTTACCAATTAGGTTAAAGAATATTTGCGCTTTGAAACTATAAAACTTTCAAAAATGGTAGTCTAGAAGTTACTGTATGCATTTCATTGTAATTGCATTATTTAACGGACTTAAGACGTCGAACAGTGTATATACTGTATACGTAGCCCATAACTTTATATATATATATATATATATATATATATAAATTTATGCAATCTTTCCTGCAATCTGTATATATATATATATATATATATATATATACAGATTGCAGGAAAGAGTAGATATAAAGGACATTTGTGTCCGAACATTTCTGATGTGCCATGGTGCATTTAAGATCATGCGTAAGCATTTATTTTGCAGTCTTTGCAGTTTAAGGATATTTGAGCTTGAAGTATGGCTCGAGGCGGGGGGAACGTATAAGTGATAATGGGACGAATCATCAACTTGTAGAGGAGTAATTTGATTTTAATATTTAGTTTGCTGTTCCTATTGATAAGAGGGTAAAGCTGTGCTATGACTTTTGATGCCTTTGCACATAAGGATTTTGTATGCGGGCTGAAGGTAAGTTTTCTGTCTAGCAGTACGCCGAAATATTTGGCTTCTGTTTTCCAGGGAATGCTGATGTTAAATAGAAAGATGTCTTCTTTGGGAGATGTTGAATTTTTTGTGAACAGAAGAGCACTGCTTTTTTGAGCATTTACTTGTCGTCTCCAAATGGAGAACCAGTGTTTCAGTTTCAGCAGGTTACCTTGTGGTTTCTTTGTAACAAGATGCGGTTTAAGAGATCTAACCAGTATTGCTGTATCGTCGGCATAGAGAGCAATGATAGATGACATCGGGTTATGTGGGATGTCCGCCATGTAAATCAAGAAAAGTATCGGCGTCAGGAGGGATTCTTGAGGTACTCCAGCCAAGACCCGTCGCTGGGTAGATACCGCCCCATTTAGTTTAACTTGCATGCGTCTTCTAGAAAGAAAGGACTTAATGAGGTGGATCAGATCCAATGGAATGCCGGCTAAAATCAGCTTGTATAGGAGTCCAAAGTGCCATAATTTGTCGAAGGCCTTTTTTAAGTCAAGAAAGACTGCTCCGGTGTATTGATGCCAGTTGGAGCTGGTGGTAATGTATTCAACTAGTCTATGGATCTGCTGAGTAGTGCTGTGGAGTTTGCGAAAACCAAACTGCTCTAAAGGTAGGATATTTAACTTGTTTACAGAAACTTGAATTTTGGAGGGGATGAATTTTTCAGCGATTTTGCCCAAATTGGAAATCAGACTGATGTGGCGATAACTTTGTGGCAGCTGTGGATCCTTACCTGGCTTATAAATAGCGACCACATCTGCCAACTTCCAAGCATAGGGAAAGTATTTGAATCTAAGCATAGCATTTATTATTGTTGTAAGATGTACGATGGCCTTTCGAGGTAGCAGTTTAATAACTTTATTAGGGATTTCGTCAGGTCCAGGAGCTTTTTTATTTTTTAAATTTTGTGGGTTGTACGGGTATCACACTGTTTTAGTACGTATCTGACGTGGCGGTGGATTTTATAAATATGATTGAAGTTCAGGTTATCATATGAAGGGCTGCACTGCTTTTCTAAGTTTGTGACTATAGTTTCGGCTTTTTTATCATCTCAGTGAACTATGCTTAAATCCGATTTGAGAGAAGGAAGAGTTTTGTTTTTATTTTTTATATTTCTTAATAGTTTCCAAACGGTTTGATCACCGGGTGAAATGGAAGCTAATTTATCTTCCCATAGTTTGTTTCTGTGGGCCTTCAGTGCATCGCTCACTCACTATTCAACCGATTGAGTGACTTTTTATCTTGGGGAGCCCTAGTATTAAAGCATCTTTTTCTTCCCTTATTTTTCTCCCTGATCAAGCTCATAATATCTTCTGGAAGTATTTTAGGCTTAGAAGTAGGCGTATTTGAGGTGATAGATGATAAGGCTGCATTGATGTGTTGAGTAAATTTATTGACTGCAGAATCAATTTCTTCTTTAGAGTTAATATGAGGAACAGGACCAAATTAGTTTGGGAGCACATTGGATAATTTTCCCCAAGGTATGGAGGCGTGAGGCGGGGAGAACAGTCCCATCTGATTGCCTAATTGGAGCAGAATAGGGTGGTGGTCAGAGGTTAATTCGCCAAGTGAATCCAAGTTGTACTGCAATTTGACATTTTAGAGAACAACTATATCTAGGACGTCGGAGGAGCCAATTGGACTGAGATGAGTTGATATTGAAGGACCAGTGACAGCCATGAAATTGGAAGAACTTGATTAGTTAAACAGTATGCGACCATTTTTTGTTGGTAGATTTGCTGTTCCAAGTAGGATGTTTTACATTGAAGTCTCCAGCGATGATAACCAGTCCTTTTACGCCAAGGATGGCATCAAGATCTGAGGTCAACAATATTTTTGTTGGAGGGTTGTAAGCAGCAAAACGTTTTAGGTTTCTAACTGAGTTTGTGATGACATTAATAGGTTGGTGGTTGCAGGATTGGTTATTGAATAATGGTTTATATAGTTTTTGATAAGGGTGGCTGTACCTCCATCTCTATACTCAAGTCTATCGTTTCTGTAAACCTGATACCCTCTGATTTTTAGGTTGTCAGCAGGCCTCAGGTGAGTTTTATTGATTAGAAGTATATCTGGATTATATCTGAGTTTAAAAAGAGGTAAACCGTGAGTAGACATATCGGTACACAATAAATAACGGAAAAAACTCACGTAGAAAGATTATTTATTAGTATAATTTTCGCCTGTGTGTCACAGGCATCTTCAGTAAATGTTATGAATCTCTACTAAAACTAGAGGCATAGGTGTCTTATTTGATCTGAACATTCTACTGACCTTTATGGGAGGCAGAGTCTGTAAGTTCAGGTCAGTGACTATTTAATTCGTGTCAATATCCGAGGAGGTAAGTGAAAATGTATGGTATTGTATTCCTTTTGCGTCCAGCTCCTTTGTAAGATTTCTATAATCAGCCACCGTGGTAGGCTGAATTTTTATGCCCTCATCTACATTTTTTGCCAATCTATAATTTATTTGTAGGTTAGCCATGGTGAATCTTAGGGATGTCCATCTGTGCTTCTTCCTTAGGATAATCGGTGGAACCTTCTCATTGGGAGAGGCGGAGGAGTCTGAATTAAGAGAGTCTTCGTCCATACAAATTCATTTGTTGGTTCAGAAGCGAGAGTTTTTTATTTCTAACAAGCGTGAGTGTCTTCTTGATCAGTGGGATTAGGGGCAGACACCACTAAATTTGAGTCTTCATTTTTTCATCATCAACTTCGGGTAAAGAATATAAGTTTAAGTAGCCGGGCCATTCTTGTTCACATTTTTAAGAAGCTTTTTAACGAAAGTGGGTGCCAGCCCTTTGTCAAGAGAGTCGACGATGATGTCAGTATCAATCAAGTTAGCAGGCCATTTCAGTTTGAACTTCTTTTGAAGTTTATTAATGCGTATGATAACCGGCTCTTCGTCAAGCAAGTCAGTGACAACGTCCAAGTCAGGCACGCTCATATCGATTTAATTGCGTATGAGCGCAATTTTAAATCCCGCAGTTCTAGAGACCTGCAGGCAAAATTTCTGTAGAGAATCCCTCAGCCGTAGAGAACTGCCAGCAATGCCAAACGTTGACTAACGCAATAGTCTACCAGCTAAACAATAACGAAATAGTCTACCAGCTAAATAATATAATAAGTGCAAAAATAGTATCAAAACGAAGAAGCTTACCTCTAAAAATCATTCAGAATTCCCCCAAAAAATACCACATTTATCAAAACGCAAGATTAGTAACTTTAGTAATAGTAACTTTAATAACAAGTACATTTATCAAAACGCAAAATTCGTAACTTTAGTAACAAGTACACGTAAACTCTCTTTATGATAGGCACCATGTTTCTTCCTAAATCTCATGATTTATAAATGCCGGCTTCAGAAGTTATATTGTCCTTAAATAAGCTATCGATTGGTGTATAAATCGTCAATAATGATAGAAAAACGTCTAAAAGGCTTCAACTTGTTATTGAATATTATTAAAATGGCAGATTATACTGTAGATATTCATTTATTTTGCGAACATAGTAGTCAAGCAACGTTTGCACTTTAAAGTGAAATCTTCGTGATTGATTGATCACTTTCACGAACATTTTTGGCTGCTTGTATATAAAACAAATGGATACGGTTACCCTCTTTTCAATAAAATCAGATGTCAAGTATTTGCTTTTTAAACTCTTTTCTTCATTATTTAGGCTTTGTTTTTATATTCGAAAATCCCGTCAACAGGAAAGGATGTCCGCGATATCATAATTATGGAAAAATGAATACATGAAGAAGAAATTACTGGACACAGAAAATAATAAAATGGACAATGGATATTCGAAGTCAAATAAATTAGGCTTCATATCTAACATATAAAATATTAGATCACTTTGGTTTTAAATATACAGTAAGAATATGATTATATTAGAAATTAACCTTAGGATTGTTAACGTGACATATTGTTTTATTCTGTATCCACCAATACTCGTTGGTCAATGCACCTAACTTTACTTGCTATAAGAATATAAAAACAAACTAGCGATGCTACCGTATTTATTTATTTAGTTAAAAATGATGTAGCAGCGCACCTCATAAATCGACTACTAGTTTCTCACAGAAAATAACATAGTTAAATGAATTACTGTGAACGACGAAAATTACAACTCTTGGGGGGAAAAGTCGTATTGTGAATTCCGTCTGAAAGTAAAATTCTATTCAGAAGACGGTTTTTTAAAATATTTGGAAAAGGAGACCCTGCAGACTTCACTGTACACTAGCAACTAAAAACTGAGTCTTTCCCAAAGATGTTTGTCATTAGCAACGCGACGCGGGTATGATTCAAGATCTGTAATGTTGCAAGTGATGCAACGTACATTTCGGCTCAAAATGTTAAAATACCTTCAAATAATAAAGTAGACATTAAAATAACAATTAAATGTTATAATTAACCGCATCAGTTCTTCAGCAAATTCATGAAGTGAATTGGGTTGATTAGAATTATCAAGCCAATGCTTTCGAGTTAATTGTGTGTGTGCTCTATTTACGAGGGATGAAAACCTCTAGTTTCAGTAAGAGAAATCCTTCTATCTCCGTATGGAATTAGCTGACTCTTCTTTAGTTGAAAGGTCCTTATAAAAGTTCTTCGCATACTAAACGGGAAACGAACCTTTCCGACCGATATCCAAATATCTCGTTCACTAATTTCCATTTATCTTCTATGTCTTACGCCGTGAAAACCAAATTTTCTTCATATGGGCATTCTATTATATCTGAGAACATCTTATCGAAATCTTAAGTGATATTCAGTTAAGATGTATACCTTTCTGGTTAAAAAGGCAGAATATCTTAACTATTCAAAGCTCTACAGTTAATGAAACATAACAGAAACAAGGAGACATTTTGAATAAATTCATGTATCCTTCCCATCCGTTTATATCAATATCGATTTTCTTCCATGCTCAAAACGTAATATAACAACGATAGTTTTAAAATATTTCATAAACATTAAGTAGATTTCGTGAAAAGCGAAGGTAATCTGGTAATCTTCCCTTAGCAACGGATTTACTTTATGCCCAAGAGACACCACTTATCGAAAAGCTCTTATGACGCCATTTTAAATTAACGAGTCTTCCCCTAACACTTCCTTCCGTTATTTAAATTTACATTTAAAATTAAATAAAGAATTGAGATCTCGGGATTCTAATATTGCTTAAAATATTCAGCACACACACAGAGACGCTGTTTGTTTCACGAAGTATGAGATAAAGCAGTACACACGCCTAATGATAATATCGTATTACTCTTTCATAAATGACTTAATGGACTAAGGCACAGAATCATTAATTTTGGTTCAAGAGGCGTAAAACCCGTCGGCTCTATCCTCAGATAAAGCGTTTTAATAATAAACCTGAAGCGGTCTTGTGAATGAATTTACATATTTGCAATAATAACCGCATACGTAAACATTTTTAAACTCTCATGAAATATCTAATGCAATCAGAATCGAATCCGGACCAACATCACTGAAAATAAATTGAAATCTCCAAGTTAGAATTGATTAAATATTTTCCTCTCTGTACAAGAATATTGTAAATAAACTTAATTTTTCGTGTTCGAAATGTTATTCCCTTAACTCGTCTATTGATTTAATGTTATTTCGTAGATTAATAAACAGCAACTGAAAATGATTGTGCAATATACATGAACTCTCCCTCGACAGACCTATTTCTGTTACAAGGAATTGGACGCATTTTGAAGGAGCACTCTCCTATCCTAACATACCATATACAATTATAATACGTCATCTAGACTTCTAGATGGTAGTCGCCTTTCTCCCTCTCCCTCTCTCTCTCTCTGAGGAAAAGAGAGAAAGAACCACTTAGCCTTGATTCCCTAGTTATCCCACATTTCCATTCATGGTGTCCCGGATCAGTAAGTTTTTGAACATATACAATTTCGTTATATCAATTGCTAGTTTCAGCATTCTTATTTCTGGCACGTTCATTCTCTTCTCCCATTTCTTGGTCGTCTGCCAGGTCTCAGTACCATACGTCACTGTTGGTCTTACTTCCATTTCTTAGATCTTTCTTTTTAACTTGTTAATCATTTTGGTATCGAACAAGATACTTAAATCTTATTTCAATTCATCCATCCTGATTGGATTTTTCTATTGAGTTCTTAGTCTGGGTATGACCTTAGACACGTCCGACACGTCTCTACGCTGTAGTGTTATATCCCGTACTGTTCCACTGCAAAACATGAACTCTGTCTTATTTCTATTGATTTTCAAGCCACTCTCTTCCAAAGCTTGCCTCCATTGTTAAAGTCTTTCTTCTGCTTTCTCGACTTTGCGCAATCACCACATCATCAGCAAAAATCATAATCATTGTCCAGGGTAATTCAGTTCTTTGATGAATCCGCACTTTTCTAATACCTCAGTAATTCCTTCTCCATCTGACCTTTGTTTTGTTAGACTGATGTACCTTCATAGATGAGAGTAGGAAAACTACCAATCTTTATGATGGTAACTTTCAATCTTTCAATAAAAACTATCATACTTATCTGAGATTATTTCCTTCTTCATGTTTCTCTATACCGTTTTCTTGGGACTCTATCAAATGCCTTTTTAAAATCGGTAAAGACTAGAACGCGAGTTCTGTGTTGCTCATCAGCTCAAGCCTACATTTCCACTTCTTTCACACTCACCACAACACTGAATGAGATAGGAGTTCCATGCCTTATATAGAAGTTCATTCCCACAATACCAAAGAGTCTATGATACCACTCACAAGGCACACTAAACAGAACAGAAACCAGGGAATGGTTTTATGTGATATGCTGAAGTCACTTACTAGATCTTTCACACATGCCAGGCTTTTTAACTTTTCTTTATGAGCTATCTGAGAGAGAAGATGGATGTTGTAGATATCCTAAAGTTATAATTTCTTATTTTAATTGATAAACCCGAGTTTCCCAGTGAAAAAACCCTACCTCTATATGAGACCGGCTAACTCACCTATAGTTGAAAGAGACCAGATAAAGGTTCCTCACGGGGATAGGAATAGAACCCAGGTCTTTCCGACCAAAGGGCTTCGTCCATACCAAGCTCATATGTACATATGAGCCTCCATATATAGGTTTGAAACGTTCTTATCCTCGACCATAAATGGAAAAAACTTAGAAAAGTTTCTTTTTCTAAGTTGATACATCTGTCATAAGCATCCATGTAAAATTGCAAGTCATTCCATCAAGTAATTTGTTTTATACAGCTGTCTGAAACAAGTGTTGTCTGTATCCCTTGAAATGGATAAAATTGAATATCGTGCGGTTATAAAATTCTTTGTAAAATAAGGTTTAACGCAAAAAGAAATTCATTCGAAGTTCATAAAAGTTTATGGACACTCTTCTCCTTCGTTCTCGACAATTAAGAAATGGGCTACCGAGTTTAAACGTGGCCGTACCAGCCTTGAAGTAGATCCACGTGAAAGACGTCCAATAAAGTGTAGCATAACCACACCAGAAATCATTTATCAAGTGCACCATATGCTATAGCAAGATCGGCGAGTCAAAGTGCGCGAAATTGCTAAGACTATAGGCATTTCAAAAGAACGTGTAGGATTTATTTTGCATGAAGAATTGCAGATGAAAAAGCTTTGCGCAAGGTGGGTGCCGCGCTTGCTCACAGTAGATCAGAAACGCACTCGTATAAAAATCTCTGAACAGTGCTTGGAACGCTTTAACAAGAATAAAACTGAATTTTTGCGTCGATTTATTACTATGGATGAGACTTGGATTCACCATTACACACCAGAATCCAAAACAGCAGTCAAAACAGTGGGCAGAAGCCGATTGTTCAGCACCAAAGAAGACAAATCAGTTTCATCAACAGGAAAGGTCATGGCATTAGTGTTTTGGGATGATAAAGGCATTTTGTATATTAATTATCTTGAAAAGGGTAAAACAATAACCGGGGAATATCATTCCGATCTTTTAACCAGACTAGATGAAAAAATTCGTGGGAAATTACCCGGTTTGCAGAAGGAAAAAATCATCTTTCATCAGGACAATGCACCTGCCCATAAAGGTGTTTTGGCAATGGGAAAATTAAGGGATCTGCACTATGAATTGTTGGAACATCCACCCTATTCCTCAGATTTGGTTCCCTCTGACTTCTGTCTCTTCCCAGAACTAAAACTCTTCGTCACTGGTGAGTGTTTTTCTTCGAATCACGAGGTGATTGCAGCTATAGAGGGGTATTTTGCAAATCTTACTGAGAACCACTTCAGGGACGGGATAATGGCGCTGGAATATCATTTATTCCAGCGCCATTATCACTAATACACTTATTTATTTATAAGTGTATTAGTCTTTGAAAAATAAAAATAATTTTGAAATTATAAATTCGTTTTTTCATTGTTAGGCCAAGAACTTTTCAGACCACCCTGGTATATATACCACTAAATAATGCTTTTAAAAAAAGTTTTTATTTTCTTTGTAAATGTATAGAAAAACAGCGGATGGAGACTCTCGGAATTATAGTGTTTATAGAAAAAAGTGGGCCCCGACCGCAGTATTAAAAAAAAAAAAAAAAAAAACCCTCTCCTATCTTACTTTTACACACCCATATTTGCGCTCTTGTGCTAGTGAAATGTACGAGCTTTAATAAATATAAAATTCTTTCTCGTTCCATTTCTTGCATAAATTCTCTAAGCACATGAACAAATAGTATAAAATTCATGCGCTCTTCGAGGTAAACTGTTTTTTATACTGTATGTAAATTAGAAATATACCTTTATAACCCTTCCTACCTGTTTAAGCAGAACTATTTTTTCTTTTTTTTTGTAATTTCTACGCACGGACTTCTCAAGTATAAAACTGCTTTGCTTTTTTTTTTTTTTAATTTTAAAAGCATGTAGAATACACGCAGGGCAGCTTCAAATTGGTAAAGCAAACACTATTTTTTTATCTGTAAGAGAGTAGGATGAAACAAAAAGAGGA